>NC_072464.1:6750135-6951171 GCF_027596085.1 Anoplopoma fimbria | reverse complement strand
AATTAAAAGTAGAAGCTTAACAGGAAATAAAACACTCACCTGCCATTTTCTACGGGATACAAACTTCCTCAGGGACTCTGAGCTTATGGCCTTCCCCTTGCTAAGTGTCTGTAAAATGAATATACATTAAATGTTATAAAAAGGAATGAGAAATGAGACCTTGCTCAGCATCATAAAATAAAAAAAGACTGCAGGAAAGAGTTTGTGGATGATTAACACTGCAGTGTGAAGTACCACAGGCTTCGTCTTACCTTGAACCAGGGGTGACGGAGACATCCTTGAGTATCCGGTCGCCTAGAGACAAAATATGGCATATTTATGTTTATTCACATTTGTTCTATTATCTAGCTTTAAAAAAGGGTGCAGTCTTAACAACCTTGAATGAGAACCACCAGTGGAAGACCACATGAGACTTACAGACAGGTCCTCGAGAACAATGGAATATTCAATCAAATGTTTTTTTTACTTGATAAGAAACAATTTCTCTATGCAGTTATTTATTTAACATCTTCTATAAAAGGCTACAAAGGAAATAACTTTCAAATAATATCCTGAAAGTACTGAATAAAAACATTTTAAAATAACAATAATAATATAGTTGAATATATGTTGAATATATGTTGAAAACATTAGAATAGTGAAATGTACCTGATATTGAATGGACAAACGGCACACTTCTCATTGTTGTTGACATAAATTCAGTTTGTAATGGTGTGTTTTTCAAATTGTGTTAAGACAATAGTTAGAAATGCGCTAACTAAGGACACTGTTATCATTTAACTGAGTTTGTTGCCATCTTATTTTGCACCAGTTCAATATTCTGATACACTGTGTTAACCTTTAAGACCTGAACTGTAGTGGCTAAGAGTATACTTTATGTCCTGAAAGACTTGTTGAAACTATAGATTAAATGTACAGATTTATTTCACACAATCCTTGATAAAGAGATCCAGTAATGTTACTCACAGCCTGTCTGCTACCAGCAGCTTTATGATGAACCCTTTAGCCTCTCGGCAAAGGTCAGCAAACATGCTTTCCTCGAAGGCCACATTATAGTTCCTGATGTTCAGTAAGGAGCTGCGGTCGTTCTCTCCAGCAAAAGGAGAAACTCCTGTCAGACTAAGAGAATAAGAGAAACAACCCCGTACATTTAATTACAAGCCTATGGGTAGTCCTTAATGAGCAAACATGTAGAAAACTGACATTGATATTCAGCACCTTAGAATACATTTAATAATGATGAAAATAAATAAAAACTAGTTTACCCACCACAGATATGCAATGACTCCAATTGACCTAGGAGAATGAAGAAGAGAATTAGAAAAAGTTGGTGTATTAAGACAAAATAAACTGTAAATTCAAGAGATACTCTACCAGATGTCCGTTGCTTTTGACACAGGAGTCTGATTGACAATTTCCGGTGCAACAAATTCTGGTGTGCCGTATTTCCGGTATTGAGCCTCATCGGGTGTGATCTGCACTGCGTTGCCAAAGTCACAGATTCGTATCTGATCACTGTGGGAGTCTGCCATGAGGATGTTATCAGGCTGAGAAAAGAATAAAAAAATAAGAAAGTTGTATCATGTTCTGCCACCAGAATACATCTTTTATGATCATTTGCTAAACGTATAAACAAAAATGTTTAATTGCATTTTTTTATATATCCAAAAAAAGAAAATGAAAGAGTGGGAGAGTGAAGATCCGTGAGTTTCTACCTTAACGTCGAGGTGTATAATGTTTTGATGATGAAGGTAGTCCACTCCCTCAAGCAGTTGTCTTATACATGAACGTACCTGGTGGTTCAAAAACCCAGTATTAAAGTACATTTGATCATTACAGTGAAATTGATGTTGAAATGTGGGATTAGTATTAGATTTGCTGTGCAAGCAAAAAACGATGGACTTACATCAGACTCCATAACTGCAGATTTCCTTATAAATCTGTCTAGCAGCTCCTCGTGGCATCTTTAAAGATTCATTAAGGCTATTCTTTCTGGGACTTAAGATGCATTAAACAATTAAAGCTAATTGTTTGTTATACATTTACGGTATGTATGCATATATACGTGTTTATTTAACTTTTACCAAGAAAAAACTTTTCATAAAAAGCTCTTAAGAACAACATAATACACACATCCACATTTCACGTGGAAAACATGTTTTATTCATACATCATTTCACCTGCTTTCCCAGGCTGATTGTGCCCTCTGTGTAGACTCTGCGTTATAACCGCCTGATAAGGATACATTTCAGTGATGATGATGATGGCATTCTTTTTCTCAAAGGCATCCCGAAAGTAAAGGATTCTCTCGTGGTCCAGCTTGGAGAGCAGGTTCATCTCTTTCCGGGCAGACGCCTTCTTTTTGGCCCGTGTGGAGATGAACTTTGCAGCATACTCCATTTTGCCAGCCTTCTGAGTCACACGTTTCACATAAGAAAATGCACCTCTGGAGGAGAAAGATCAGGAGGAAAACTTAGTTCATCACTATTTAACTCCAATGCAGAAAATGGTTATCTTGCATCAATACATTGCATTAAGCGATGGGATTTTAGATGTGGGTTTAAAAATGACATACCTTCCAATTTCCTTGTGAATGTCATAGTTGTCAGTCAGTCTGCGCATCTTCCTTAGAATAGTCTCCTCATCATCCATTGGATCCTCTTTACGTTTGGCTGCAGTAATGAGCGAGTTTTAATTGAACAAAGGGAACTCTCCAAATACTTAAAAAGGCAAAATGTTCATGTGAGTTCCCTCACTAAGGTTGATTGTCATGCAGCCAAGGGACTGTTGGAACTTTTTTTATGGCTCTGATAGATTGACCTCTCACCTTCATGAATAGTGAGTTCAGCTTTACAAGACACAGATCCTGCCAAGTTTCTGGCAGTGCAGGTATAAACACCGGAGTCTTCTGGACGAGCGTTTAGGACCACCAGGGAACATTCATTATCATCATACACAAATGTGTAATGACTGCTCTCCGACAGCAGGATGTCGTTCTGAAAACAAATACTGTAAGTTTCGGCATTGGTTCTTCTAAAAATTTATAAGGCAAAGTTATCTGTTAAGTAAATTTATATTTAACATACAGGGGGTAAAATAAGTATTGAACACTTCACCATTTTTCTCAGTAAATATATTTCTAAAGGTGCTATTGACATGAAATTTTCACCAGATGTCGGCAAGTAATCCATACATACAAAGAACACAGTTCAGAAACTAAGTTATGTGTAATAAAATGGAATGACACAGGGAAAAAGTATTGAACACGCTTACTGAAATTTATTTAATACTTCGTACAAAAGCCTTTGTTGGTAATGACAGCTTCAAGACGCCTCCTGTATGGAGAAACTAGTCGCATGCATTGCTCAGGTGTGATTTTGGCCCATTCTTCCACACAAACAGTCTTCAAATCTTGAAGGTTCTGTGGGCCTCTTCTATGAACTCTGAGTTCTTTCCATAGATTTTCTATTGGATTCAAGTCAGGTGATTGGCTGGGTCATTCTAGCAGCTTTATTTTCTTTCTCTGAAACCAATTGAGAGTTTCCTTGGCTGTGTGTTTGGGATCATTGTCTTGCTGAAATGTCCACCCTCGTTTCATCTTCATCATCCTGGTAGATGGCAACAGATTTTTATCAAGAATGTCTCGGAACATTTTTCCATTCATCCTTCCTTCATTATATGAAGTTTGCCAGTGCCGTATGCTGAAAAACAGCCCCACACCATGATGTTCCCACCTCCAAACTTCACTGTTGGTATGGTGTTTTTGGGGTGATGTGCAGTGCCATTTGACCTCCAAACATGGTGTGTATTATGGCATCCAAAGAGTTCAATTTTGGTCTCATCTGACCAGACTATATTCTCCCAGTATTTCACAGGCTTGTCTAAATGTTGTGCAGCAAACTTTAAACGAGCTTCAACATGCTTTTTCATCAGCAATGGAGTCTTGTGTGGTGAGCGTGCATATAGGCCACGGCGGTTGAGTGCATTACTTATTGATTTCTTTGAAACAATTGTACCTGCTAATTCCAGGTTTTTCTGAAGCTCTCCACAAGTGATCCTTGGCTCTTGGACAACTCTTCTGATAATTATTTTCACTCCTCTGTCAGAAATCTTGCGAGGAGCACCTGGTCGTGGCCGGTTTATGGTGAAATGATGTTCTTTCCACTTCCGGATTATGGCCCCAACAGTGCTCACTGGAACATTCAGAAGTTTAGAAATCCCTCTGTAACCAATGCCATCAGTATGTTTTGCAACAATAAGGTTGCAAAGGTCTTGAGAGAGCTCTTTGCTTTTACCCATCATGAGATGTTTCTTGTGTGACACCTTGGTAATGAGACACCTTTTTATAGGCCATCAGTTGAGACTGAACCAGCTGATATTCATTTGAATTGACAAGGGGCAGGATTGCTTTCTAATTACTGATAGATTTCAGCTGGTGTCTTGGCTTTCCATGCCTTTTTGCACCTCAATTTTTTCATGTGTTCAATACTTTTCCCCTGAGTCATTCCATTTTATTACACATAACTTAATTTCTGAACTTATTTGTTTGGTTTTCTTTGTATGTATTGATTACTTGGGTTGTTACCGACATCTGGTGAAGATGTCATGTCAATAGCACCTTTAGAAATATATTTACTGAGAAAAATGGTAACGTGTTCAATACTTATTTTACCCGCTGTATGTACCCTACTGTATAGTTCAGTTTATCTTGGCGATCACATATTAAATTACTTTTGAATGCTAAAATGGATAAAAACCTTGAACCAGAGGATGTCGGGAATGGGTTTGCCCTCCACAACCACAGCAAAGCTAGGAGTCTCGCCTGCACAAACGTCCAAGTCCTCCATGATAGTTTCAAATGTTGGTGGAGCTGTGGACAGAGTTGCAAAGGTACAAAAACAAGTTACATTAGCCTTAGACGGATGAATGAATAGATAGAACAATCCACTGCCTACCTGCCATCTCCACGTTAAAGGTGCAGCTGTCGCTGCCAAAGTTGTTGGATGCCACAAACACCATCTCTCCGATGTCAGCACTCTTCACTTTTAGCAGCTTCAGTGTTTGCTGGTCATCGTCTGGCATTGTCATCTCGTACAGGCCTGGCTTGCTGGAGAGGACCACTCCCCTCCTGTGGAGAAGGGTTTATAAGTTAAATGTGTTTATGTTAAAAGTTAGGAGAACAGTGGGTTATCACTGGCTCTTACTCGAGTGTAAGTCAGGACACAATAATAGGCTTTTGTCACTGCTCTGGCTTATCTTTGATAATCCCTTGTAATCACACAGCTGCCTGTGTGCATTGTCATACTGTATTTATGTTTGCCAGTCATACTCCCTGACTGTCCCATGATACACAGGGTCCACAAGGTGGCATCCTTTCCATCAGATACCAATTGACTTAACTAACCATGTGCCAACAACCTGGATTTTACATTGAAATCTCAAAATACAAGTGTGACTAACCAGTCGGAGCCTTTTACATCTTTGTACAATGAGTTTAAAGTAAACATTTTAATCAATCAAGAAAATGCCTGTATATAAATATACTGTATATACTGGATAAGGTATCAAAGGAAAATGCATTCATGTAAAAATAGAAGATATTAATAGACACTTGACACAGATACCTCTTCCAGATGACTGCAGCGTTGACATGATTGAGGGTGATAGTGATAGTGACTGACTGGTTTTCCATCACATATACAATATCTGGCTTATCTATAATCACTGGAGCCTCCTGAAGATAGGGACCTAAAAGTAAATGCACACACAGATAATATTTAATAAATGGTTTAACCAGCAACACTGATGGATCGATGGATTCTCTGAAGAACCTGAATGCACCTCGGTCCAGAAGCTTAACAGGATCAGTTGTAGGCGAGGGTTTGCTGAAGGCTTTGGAGGTGATGGTCAGGACCCTGAAAGCATAGCGTACGCCTTTGGAGAGGGTGGTGATGGTGTAGATGGTCTCCTTCAGGCCAGAAGCTATGATGGTCCACTGGATGGAGCCCAGGGCTTGTTGTTGGATGGCATACATCAGGGAGTAGGGATCTGAGAAGTAAAAGGGTTTCATGCAAAATGCTACACCACAATGTTGGACCTACAGAATTTCTCAACAAAAACTGAAATAATTTTGTTAGCTAAGCTTCCAGGAAGCCTACAATGAATCCCTTTTTTTTATTTATTATTTTGTCTATATTTTGTCATTTTTTTATATAGTGTACTTGATCTGGTGAACAAAACAAATCTGGATATTATTCTTTCGTACCAATGGAAGGGTCCAGCCTCCTTGGTTTCTTCCAGCTTAAGATGATGGTTTTACCAGTGATGGATTCTATCACTGGACAGCCATCTGGAGGGTCCGGGAGGATATCTGAAAATGATGACAATGGAATTAGAGGTCCATAAATCTTTCTGATCTGGCTTTTCGCCTGAGCAAATCTGTTCATACAGGGGGTTCTTGCTTGAAGCCTATTGTGTTTAATTTTTTAGATTGCAATCCAAAAAAAGAAATGAAAATGACCTGTTACATAGAGATGAGCGTAGCAGGTGGCCTTGCCAACTTTGTTAGAGATGACACTCTTGTAGACGCCAGCGTGGGCATGGCACACGGCGCGGATGACCAGGCTATGGATGTCACGAACTGTAGGAGGAAGCAGAGATGAAGGGATAGAACTGGCATGTAAGCGTCTTTATGCAACTCAGCTGACTGAAACAATGTCAAATTAAACGCAGTCCTTGTTGACAAAATTAGACTGTTTTCACCTGAAAAACGAATGAATGTTCACATCATAAAATTGCTTAAAATGTCAGAGGAGCAAACTCCTGCAGTCGTGTGAGTATTGACTGTCCTTTCTCAGAAGCAAGGTGGATGTAGCATGATCCAGCTCATCCTGTCGCCTACCAACAGTCAACAACAGTTTATATGATCTTATTTCCAAGTTTCCTTAACCTAACCAGGCCTGAACCATACAGGTAGATCAAAATATGCTAATTTGAAATGGTTAAATGTAATATGAGTGGTTTTGAAGGATACTGACAAGTGAAACCCAGGTAAGTGTTAGTCTGAATATTATACATCACATGCTGTCATAATGGGGTTTAATTTAAAAGGGAACATTTTCTAAAAATCAATTCATTATTTGTTTAATGAATAGATTTTTAGAAAAGGTTATTTTCTTCATTTAACTGCTTCAATTCTTTTTCATTTTCATTTTGATGAAAATATTCATTTACTTTGACTTTCAATACAAATGACAAATTATAGAGACCTCGAATAAACTGCGAAGAGTGTTACTTTGTAAAGGCTGGGGTACGTTGATAGGCCTGAGCATTGGCTGATTTTGAAACTCTTACATTGAGTCATCTTTCTGTCCTCGGTGCTCTCAATCCTTTTGCCGTTGTGGAACCAGACGATGGTGGGGTACGGCAAACCAGCCACTTTACATTTAAGCACAGCCTCCTTGCCCTCGATCACATCCAGGTCATAAAGGGGTTTGATGAAGTCAGGCATGGTGAAGCGCTCCACCTCATTCTCCGGAACCTCTGGCTCCTCTGGGATTGATGGCATCTTCTCCAGTTTAGCCCTTAAGAGAAGGAACGATAAAAATGAACATTTTATAAACCAGAATCTAGAAAAGTCCCTGAAACACATGAGAGCTATTGATGCAACATCCAAAGAATAACATGCTCTTACATCTGTGAGGAGATGGCTGGCCGTGGTTCTTGTATGTAAAGTTCGGCGGAGCTCTCTGCATCGCCGTGACTGTTGCGTGCCGTGACAGTGTAAAAACCCTCATCCTCATTGGTCACATGAGAAATGAAAAGAGAGTGGCGGCCACCCTCCTGAAGAACACGAATGTCCTCATTTTCTATAAGCGGATGATCTAAAAAGGGGAAAAAAATGTTTATTTACATATCACCTATCATCTATAAAGTTTGTTATAAATAACAAAATCCAAACTCAGAAAAAAAAATGAAAAAAAAGTAAGAATAGATCATTTCTCAAAGTCTCGGATTTTTAAAGTGGCAATCTCAGATTTTTCATTTAAATTAGTGTCTTAAGTCATCTATCACCAGGTAACAGAATGGTAATGATACAGACAGTTCATTAATGAAAGTATTGCAATATGCAAAATTGAAATACTTTGCAGTATTATGAACTTTCCAATAAAAAAATGCTGTATTAAGTCACTCCAATGCAAATTGAACATTTCCTAATGCTGCAGCTTCACATTAAAAGCATTTGACTGGTGGAACGTAAGTTGACTTTTATTATGAAGTGGTCACAAGACGTTCAATGTGTCCGTCAGTGAGCTTGACACTGACCGCTATCGTTCATCAAATACGTCCACTAAACAAGACATTTTTTGACAGCAGATTAGTTTGAAAGCTTACAGAGAGTAATAGAACCGTCAGGAGCAGCCACAGTGAGCTGTTAGATAGATAGAGTTGTAGGCAAAAGACTGCTTGCTTCAAACTACTTAGAGAGGTTACCAACTATTTTAGCTATTTGCAGAGTTGATCAGATCACGGTTCAACACAGAATGATGGGAAAAAGGCCAATTATTCCCTGATTGCAGTGGTTTGTTTTGCTGGCCCGAGCGTCCTCGGACCTTGAAACGCATTTGCGGTTACCACCAATAAAATATGGGTCGCTAAGTCAACCTGGTATGAACTCTTAAGGATTGCCACTTTAAGGTTAGGATGTTCTGTGATGCACCTGCGTACAAGAACAATTAAGTGCAATCCTACCGAAGTGGCTCCAGATGACCTTAGGAGATGGTGTCCCACTGACTTTGCAGTCAAATCGAGCGTTACGCCCCTCAATCACTTCTAGAACGTCCAGCTTGCGGGTGAAGAGAGGCTCGATTGATGGGATGACTTTGAGTTTGCCGCATGAAGTCACTTCCTCTGAAGAATAAACATTTGTACTCAGAATAGCAGAGGAAACAAATAAATTCCTTTTCATTAAAAATCACACTTTTCGTGATATTTCTTCTTGAGACATACCTTTAGCTGTGGTGAGCTTGCACATATATGTCCCACTGTCGTCCTCGTGTACGGAGTTGAGCAGCAGCCGGCACTTTCTTCCATTAAAGTGCATTTTGCAGTTGAGCAATGCCGGTTGGATCAGTTTCCCATCTGCAAGCCAGTCCACATCAGTGTCTTTCGGTCCGATGACGTGACACTCAAACAAAACTGTCTCTCCAGCCTTGGCTGTGATGTCCCTGACCGGGCGGATGACAGCCAGGCCCGGCTCCACTGGTGGTGCTGGGTGTAGATAAAGGACATTTTCTGAAGAGGGCTGTTTAGTGATACCTGAACGTTGGTGCTGTGAACTAGTTACTAGTCAAAATCAATGTTTGAAAACAGCTCAATTATCAACATAGAAAGAGAATAAAATGTGGACCAGCAAACACCGGTTGCTTTTGAAAAGATGCGTACCTTTTACCTCCAGCTTTCCTTCGCACTGCTTTGTCCCATACTCATTAATAATCTTACAGGTGTAAATCCCAGAGTCTGACCGCACTGCTGACTTGATGATCATTTCAAAAGTGCCATCTTCTGTCTCTCGCACATTGTGACGTGGGCCTGATTTAACCGTAACTCTGTCCCTCAGCCTGCAAAAGAGGAGAATTAAGGGGAACTATTGTTGCTAGGTTTTAAAACAAGAGATGAATCATGCATAAGCTTTTCTAAACTTAATTTTATGCAATGAAGGATGACCAAGCACACACTTTTTTCCAACCACAAGCTCTTTTCTGGCTGGTATGAAGGGGGTGGAGGGTGGGATACATTATCCAGGACTGCCAATATTATGTTAAGCGCATTCTTTTCTGCTATTGTCTCTCGAGAGTCATGACTAACTCCAATGACAGGACCTGCCTGTGTGATTCAGCCTATTCTTCTCGCTTATATTAAAGGGTTAGTTGAAGTGGGGTTGTATGAGGTACTTATCCACAGTCAGTGTATGACAGATGATGCATATACAGTGGATGACCGTCGGCAAGCCTCCAGTTTGGAGAAACACACAGGAGATTGGGCATGGGAGCTAAGCAATTTACTTCTTTGGATGGGGGAAGCAAAACATATTTTGGACACCTAAATAAAAAGCCAACCTAAAAAAGATCTATATCAATATAAGTGTAGGAAATATTTAGACAGTACAGACAGCCCTTTTCCAATAAGGAATTGAAGCTTATTTATCCATCAATGTTCTCTTCAAAGCCAGAGGACCCCATGGACCACAAAAAGTAATTTCACCTACAAGCCAAAGAAGGTAGTCAAAACTCTCGTGTGTACTTCTGTTAAATGTAGCTTAGCTTCCCGCTTACCAATTCATTTCTGGACACATTGAAATCCCATTTGTCTCTGTTACTCTTCATGGCTTGTTACCTAGCTAAAATTAGCCTGATTGCTAGTTAGACTGCTGGACTCTGGTCCCGTCTGTCCCCCCTCTCTCTGTATGCACCGAGAGGCTTGGCCGGGTCTTGATTCCTGTGTCTCTTCCCTCGTACACACAGATAACACGTTGAACGTTCTGACTGTATCTGTTTTCTGAAGGACACCTTGATTTTTGACGGTTACCACTTAAAATTTTAGTCGGATTCAAAGTTTTGTTTTGATGTAGCCGTATCTTAAGAATCTTTTATCAAGCCCAGTTGGGGATGCACCATTCATTAGACGTTCGACTACATGGCTTCTTCCTGATAAAGCAACAGGGTATGCACTTTTGCCCCCGTCACTAATAGGGCAAATGCAAGCCCACTGGCATCATTAAAATACACTAATGTTGCTCTTGCGCTTTTCTGCAGAATCTAGAATATTAGCGACCTGTGCTGACTGGATGACACCCAACCATCTGAGAAGTGTGAGAAATTATATCTAATTCAACACCAAAGATGGTGCACTGGTGAGTATTTACTGTTATCAACAACAGTGGCCTTGCTCATGAAAATGAAGGAACATGTCACCCAGTTAACAGAGGGGAAGTTCCAAGACAATAATATATCAGGGTTTGGCCTTTTTATTGGATTCGCTTGCAGTAAGAAAAATATGGAATATTCCAAGCCAAGCTGCTGTCCCGGACAACTCCGATAAAGAACCACTGGCTCATATGGAACATATAAGGAAGTGTTCTACAAACAGGACCCGACCCTTTTAAGGAGGTGCAATCAGATGTGGCTCTTCTTTGGATGGCCTCAGCATTGCATGTGAATTCCAGATTGTTGTCTAAGAGCTCATTAGTTCAGCCAGACATTTGTGTTTCTGGGCACTGAGCAGCTCAATGGTAAATGGGGGAAGTGTGTTATTCTCCTCATTTCCCTGTTAAGACTCTGTCTGTCAGCCTGGAGATAGCTAGGCAGTAAACATTAAGCTTCCACTTCCTTTAACAGATGCAATAAATCAGCATGCTCTAGAACAAACTATGCAGTCAAACGAGCACGCCCATGGTTTGTAATACAGATAAAGTAATTTCCATTTCCCATGCAAGCAATGAGTTTAAGTGGTTTGATGAAGTGGGGGGACCTACCAATAGAGCATGGGTTTGGGTTGTCCACTTATTCGGACAGACATGGTGACTTCCTGTCCTTCAATGACAGCTTGATCACTCATTGTTACCTGTTTGAAATGTAATGTAAGTTAGATGCTGAGAGATGCATTTTACCTGCATGTTTTATTTGACAGATGTGTTGATGGGGTGAATTAATATTTGATAGATTCAAGGACGTCCTGTACATTAAACATTTACATGCACATTTTTGCAACAAAACCAGTCAAAAATGCAGTTGACTATGTGTCAATGCTGAAAATATTAATGTCATTCTCTAAAAAGGGAAAGTAAATGAGGTATCTGTTTAGACTGAACTCTGTACAGTCTCACCAGGAATGCAGGGGGTTTCCTGAACCGTGTGTCAATTGTTCGCCTGAGCTCTGGCCCTCCGAAATCAATGCTTTCCTCCAGGGGACTGAGATACTCCTCATCAGATGTAATGGGGCTGCTGATATCCCTAGGCACACCAAGGTTGCCTTTCGGCTCCTGCACAGGCTCTGTAAAAGCAACAAAGTCACATTATGTGTCGTGGTTCAGTATCAGACAATCCAGCTTGCAAACGACACAGGACTTAAAAGGAGTTAAAATATAATTAGAGCCTGAGATGTCAAATGTGAAATCCAAACAATAGTGGATTCACAGTGGGTGGAGCGAGTGAGCCTCGGTGGGCAATTTATAGGTTCAGTTTCGCCTCTGAGTTACTATGGTAACTATAAGTGAGGTTGTTCAGCTGGAATATATGGCACAGGCATCTTGCTCAGTGAGATAATAAGAAGGGAGCAGGAGAGAAATCAGCTGAAACACAATACCCTGTTTGGGAAGAGATAACCAAGATGTTGTTTTTCTTTAAAAAGGTGGAGAGTTATTGTTAGATACATTGGCCTATTTTTGAATATGTAAAGTATTTTTTAATCCATCTATGGAAAAAAAAGTGTCCTTTTTTTTTTTTTTACAATACTACAAAATAGGCAAAAAAAAGGTAAATATTTGCATCATATTATGATTTAGATCAAGCAGGATTTTGTTTGAACGACTACATTTTCTTGTACAAAAAAATACATGCAAGTCAACTGACTTTTTTTTGTGACATTTCTCAGTTCATGATAATAAATTACCTTCATATAGCTTCATCCATGACAAATGGGCAGACATACTGTATATTTCAATGTTGATAACTTCCAAAACAGTATTGTACTGTATATACTCACTTAAATTTCATCTGACATCCTTAAAGTCAAACGTACCTGCTTTGACTATGAGGGTGGCACTGCTGGACGCCTTGCCCACCTGATTAACAGCAGTTACGCAATATTTTCCACCATCACTTATTCTAGCTGATTTGATGAGCAGAGTATGCCGTTCCCCCTCCACTTTGACAGCGTAATTTGCATTGCCGGTGATTTCTGTGTTTTCTCTCATCCAGGTTACTTAAACAGAGAAGACAGAGAAGACTGATGAAGTTATTCGTGTATTAATTGCTCAAAGTAGAATTCAAAATTAACTGTGAGTTTTTGTTTTTAAAACACAACAAGTTACCTTCAGGAACTGGGGTTCCGGCAATGATGCATTTTAGCAGCACATCTGCTCCAGCAGACGCTACAGTGTCCTGTAGGGGAACCTCAAAAACAGGGGCCTCCATTGGGTCCTCTCCAGCAGAAACATAAGAATCATCTGACGAATCTGCACAGTTTGACAAAAGACAAGCCTGAAGTCATGTTTTTTTTCCCCCTGTGATCAAATTAAAAGACAATCCCCTCTAGTAGGGAACGAGTAATAGGTTGATTAAACATGAATAGCAAGCAGGCAGAAACTTCACACTACTACAGAAAGCTAAATGAAAGAATCACAACACATCTAACCTAACTCTGGAGACATGGGTCGAGGGCGACGGTTCTTTCCTTTGGTCTTTAGCTGTCGTCCCTCTTTGGCACTAGCAGTAATCTGCTGAGGCTCACTTATCTTCACATGAACATCCTTGTCCATCTTTTCATCTTCAACAATTATCTCAGGGATTCTTATCTTTGAGGCTGGTTTAGATAGATCCACTTCCATTCTTTCCTCTGTTGGGGTGATTGGTGACATCCTTGGGGGTTTTGAGGGTGGTTGAGGATGAAGATCTTGAACAACCACCGCCCTTTTTTGTACCAGTGGACTTTCGGGTCTGTTTTCAATTTTTCTTAATGTTACTTCTATTGGCGTCTTTCTCCCTGAAGTCTCATCCTTTTGTAATGTTTGCAAAAGAGATTCTTGGATGTGCGCGGATTCTTGCATTCGAGATACCCTTTGCACAAGCGGACTTGGTGGCCTTCGTTCAACCTTGCGAAATGTCATCTCAGCAACATTTCTGCTTGGTGAATTTTCCCTTTGTTGATGGTATAATGAGGGTGATGACGATCTCTGAATGATTTCCGTTACCGGACTGACCCTACTTAATTCTCTCACTGATCGCTGTCCTGGTAGGTCGGATAACTGCATGGACTCTGGGGTGCCTGCAATTTCTCCAAATCTACTGATTGTTACAGTTGTTGAACAAGTGCTTGCTGTCTTTTGGGGTTGGGACATGTACTGTTCTTGCTGTGTTTGCTGTTGTTGCTGCATTGGTTGCTGATTATGTTCCTTTTCTCTCTGTTCCTTTGCCCACTGGGCACGTTCCCTTTCTTGGAGCTTTTGAAGGACTTGTTGAGGAATAGGTTCAATTTTCCTGAAAGGCTGGCGCTGCTTGCTCTTTAGAGTGAGCTGTTCAGTTGAAAACGACTTCTTCATATGAGGTTTACCAACAAGCTTTTTAATGCGCTGGAGCTCCTCAGTGAACTTGTTCTCAATGTCTTGAACTTTTTGGGAGTAGCGAGGTTTCTCCTCCAGCGAAGCAGCTCTCTGTTTAAACATAGATCTTCGTTCAGCGGCATCCTCTTTCAAGGCCTCCCTTAGATCTTCCCTTGAACTTTCTCTAGAGATGCCCAGCCGGCTTCCTCCATCATCTGAATCTACAGATCCAGCACGATTGAAACCTGCCCAGGATCCTCCTGAGATGGAACCTTCTGGAATATCAAGGCTTCGTCTCCGCTCTTCTAATCCACGGACCTTCTCAAAAACCTTTGAGCTTGCCCTGGTAAGTTTTGGGGATGGTCTGAGAGTAAATTCTTTACGGGAGTATTCACTCAGTGGAGTCTGTGGTCTGGAATCCTGGGTGTTTCCTTGGGACACAGATTTTGGCTGCTTAACTTTTTCTTCAAACTCCCCAGGAACTGTGTCTTGGTAATCAGTTGGCACAACTATTTTATTCCGCAAGCTGAGTGGTGTCGTTGAACCAGAGCGACTTGGCATTGGAGAGGTGGAGGGACGTTTGATCAGTCTTGGGGATGGGGGTGGGAGGGCTTCGGGGGAGATTCTCTTGAAAAGTTCTCTGACGGGCTCCTGAAATAAAGGATTTGAGGCAAAATCTGTTGGAATCGGTAGGTTGTTACTAATTCACAATCTGTTGAGTCTTGTATTTTAGTATGGAATTCGAGTCCAATAATACAATCATTACACTGAGGTGTTTTTTTTATGAACTTATGGGGTTATTTGCATGTTTCTTTCTTGCCTGGTTGTGTTAGAGTGATCCTCATGTCCACGTGATCTACTGTCATCTTCTGCACATTTGTCCATCACTGCATCGCATGTAAAGAGGAGATATGACATATTGTACAGGTAAGCTATCAGGGTGTTGCACTGATTATCAAACAAGGCAAATGTAAAGCATCTCATTGTTTTGTTTTTTTAGGCATGCAAACGTGACTCTCATCAGCCTTGTGTCAGCCAAAGCAGACGGCTGTTTTCACAGAAAAAGCTCTGTTTCATTGACTGTTCATTATCTACCCAGCACCAGACCGAGGCAAACAAACTTAGCGACTACATGGAGCAATTAGCAGCTAAAGAGCTAGTGTTATCAGAACAGGTCTAAAAGGAGAGCCAATGTTTAACTTATATTCATCAAGTAGACACAAATGCTACAACAAATAAATGCAAATGTTGCTACTAATAAAAGAAAAAAAGAAAATCCATGGTTCTCTTAGGGAATAATTACAAGCTGACGGTGGATACCTGTATGTACAGCCTGGTCCTCAACATCCCCACCATCTTCTTTGGTCTCAAATTGGTCACCTTCATCCTCTGATGTTTCGGAATCTGAAAATATATATAAAACCATGGAAAATCATATCCCAGTGAATTCAATTTTGACTGGAGCAATGTTTAAAGAACACTATTGGTTGAGAAAAATAGTGCAATAGTGCAACCAGTAAATGGACACAAAAGTGCAGAGAGAATCACTATGGTGTAAAGTTGTTTACCAAATTAAACGTTATATTTAATATTTGAGCCTTAGTGGAAAACCATGTTTCTATAGTGGCAGAGAGCACACTGTTACTATAGGAACCAATAGACTACATTATTCTATTCACTTCAGTCCTTAATGGTGTTTAGTGAAAGGCAATTGAACAATCCCACTGCAATTTCATGTTTAAGGTTACATTTTAATTGTTCAATATGTTAAGACCAAAATCCCAGCTGTGAAGAAAAACAGGTAAAACAGTCTAAAATATATCATCATATGCATTTTAAAAAATGGCAAATCAAAGATGAAATTAACCTCCTCCAACTACAAGCTTAGTTTTCTGTTGCATTAGACCTCATCTCTATTTGATTGTGACCATCATTTAACTTGAAATGCTGCCACCCTCGGGTCTCATTAGCACAGCTAAGCTAAATGTACTAAATTTGCTGCAGCTTAACAGTTGCTGAGTCTTGATAATACATAATTTGCTCATAAGCATCTGCAAATTGATATTAAGGAAGGGAATATAATACATTGGAGCAAAACAATATATAAAAAAAAGAAAATACAGTCATTGGTAGAACTCAAAATAGAAAGCGCTATTGAGTCATTGGCATCCCAGCAGCTCTCATGAGGTGTTTGCTTCACAGTAGGTGGATTTAAAATAAAACAAAAAACAGAGGCTATTTGTTGTTCCCTTGAAGTAAGAGAAGACAGTAGGATGTGTTGGTCATACTGAACAAGATAGAGAAATACTGGAAATGTTTGTATGAATTCAGGACAAAGACAAAAACCTTACATGTTTCGTGTGTAGCAAGCTCTTGATGTTACTCAAAGCTAATAAATCAACATAACAAGTTGCACATCAGCATTATTTAAATCATATAACCACTTTGCAAATATTAAAATAAAATTCCCTTGGACATTTTCAATGTAATCCTTTTCCCAGAATAGCACCTAAAATTGTAATAAAGCAAATGTAGATGTTTTATATGTGAGCATGTCCTAAGTGTCACCAGAGTCTGTTGTACACACTTCATGGGATAATGTTTTTACAAAAATCTTTATAAAAAAATGACCTGCCTCCACAAAGCAACCACAAGCATCTGCAGATTTTGTCCAAAACAATGACACAAATGTACATTACATTAACCATTTCTATAATCAGAAAAGTTCATGTTTAAGTGCTTAAAATATCAGTTTGATAATCAAAATGATGTTTGTAAACCAAAAGATGGTGAAAGCTCTGCTAGCCATGACAAGCGTCTGTCAGTCTTTACTGTGCTTTGATTGAATAATGAAACAGAAACGTTGCACAAATAGTCAGATATTCTACAACCAATTGTTCAAGATTTTAGAAAAAATAGTAAAAGACATCTTCCTGCAACATCTCCATGACGCCAGCATTATATTAATTTACAGGCTACAATTTAGGTGATACTACACATGCTGCATGAAAGTGCCAAAGTACACTATATATATGAATAAGTAGTATGGAATTGGGACACTGCATTAGTTTTGTTGACCACTAGTAAGACTCCCTGTTTCGTACCCGTTTTGTTTGTACATGTACAAACACACAGGCAACGGCATAGATATTACTGCCCATGGTTTAACTCCATACCACAGTTAATCGTGGTAATGTACAAATAAAAACAGCAATGGGCCATGAGGAAGAAAATGCATTCAAAACACAGATGTATAAAGAAAACTGGATACTGCGTTGGAGGCGGGGCCCTGTTCATTCACATGAAAGTCGCTCAGTCAAGTATGGACCCCAAAAACTTTAACTGCCGGGTATAAATTCAACCTGCTCTTCTATCCATGGGGCCCTTAAAGCAAGCACACTAACGATTCCTTTAACTCCGCCTCCCAACTGCTCATATTTGATTCGCTCACATGAACAGCAGCTCAGGGAAATAATTATTCAAATTTAGGGCATGACTCAGGTTCGTCTATTTGTACATTTTCCAACTTCCATCCATTATCTTCAACCACTTATCCTGTTCAGGGTCGCGGGGGGGCTGGAGCCAATCCCTGCTGACATTGGGAGAAGGCAGGGTACACCCTGGACAGGTCGCCAGGTTTGTCTGTCTCTATGCTAAAACATAGAGCAAGACAACCACTCACATTCAGTAAACGGGCAATTTAGAGGTATAAATAAGCCAAAGCTGCATGTCTTTGGGAGGAAGCCGGAGGACCCGGAGAGAACCCACGCCGCCATGGGGAGAACATACAAACGTTACACTGGAGGGACGCCTTTCTGTGAGGCAACAGTGCTAGCCACTACACCACCGTACTGCCCAATTTTTCCAACTTTTTCCAACTGGGAAGTTGATTGACCTTAAAAAAATAAAGATCTGCTGATTTACAGACGTCTCTTTCCCAATGTAAGTCAATGGGAAAAAGTATTTTGGGACCAAATTGGAGCACATAATAGACCTGGAAGTTTGGTTTGGCCTAAATGAAAATTGGCTTCAAAGCCAAGAGCTCTTCCCTGTGGCTTAATTCTACACATTAGGTCTCAAAGATACACACAATTTTTATTTTTTTGTGAAACACTGAATGTAACGCACAGGGTACCTTTAATGTCTTTAATGCACAAAAGGTGATCATGAGGAACTTCTTGCGTTGAAAAAAAAAATTGGAATGCCATTGCATTTCTTTAATTGGACAGGTTTTATTGAATTATAGAGAAAACAACTTTAGAGTGCTCCTTCATAAAGCACATCTTGAGTAGTAAGCATGTTCCAGAAGAGGAGGCTATTAGACATCACAAAGCTTAAATAGTTAGTGGCTTGACAGAGGTATGATGTCATTGAGTGATTGCATAGGGGTATTACTGTATATATCACACAATAATCCAAGAATAGTGTGGCTCATATACCTGTCACTGTAACCCTACAGAAAACCACATAACTCAAGTTACATCCTCCATAATGAGATTTACACTTTGAGTACCATCTCAGTGTTTTAGTTTTGCCTTCTCTGCTGTTTTGACGAAATAGTTTTTATCTATTAATCATCTTCTCGATATTATTTTTTCTACTATTTTAAGGCTCAATGTCACATTAGGGTTAGAAAATATTTCAGTTTCGGATATTAGTTTCACAATATGTATAGTGTATCTAGAAATGTTTTCCTTTTGATTAAGGGTGTACAGAGTAGCTACATCTCTAATTATTGTCATTGCATCTGACACTGTGCTGCCAGCTGATGAGCCGTGATGTTGATAAAACGCTTCTGTCAACATTTAACATTGATTATATCTTGCAGTCTTTTAATGTTTTACATACAGCAAATGGATGAATCAATATATAATAAATAGACCTATATTTGACAGATATTACATGAAATAGCACTTGCCTGATTGTTTTCTTTGGTCTGGATTTTGTTCATGGCCACTGTTGGTATGTCCTCGACAGGTATTTTTTGTCTTGGCTTACGCTCAGCAGCAGGGTATTCCCCGAAATACGCTGGGGGTTCCGAGCCATTACTACACGCCTAAATCAGGACATTTTCTATAAAAGACATCAGCCATTGATATCTGACTTTGATGTAAAAGATTCAACTTGTCATATACTGCAAGTCTACTAACATGCAGGTAAAAGCGTCTCAATCAAATGCAAAGAAAAAACGTTAAGGCACTTTGGTCCATTATATAACAAGTTGCATCCTCAGAGTGTCAGCACTCCTTCTGAGAGGATCCGTTTCTGAAAAGCATAGAGCACAGATCTCCATCCGCAGGTGGAAATGTCTGTTGAATGCATATCATCCACTCTGAGGGAGCCCCCCTGTCCACACAATAGCCAGCAACAGTGTAAGCATCTTCCCCCGCTGTGTTCCACCCCACAGGCAGTGCACACCGATAGGCAGAAAAACCAGTGGGAGTGATCCAGCCCTCTTGAGATCAGCGTTCTACAGCATTGGTTGACATTTTTCATTTTTCCCTTCCTCCCCATGTGTCTGTGTCTTGTTCTTCAACTGGTGTAACGAGCCGTTGTTGTGCTGTCGGTGGAGAAAAGGGGAGAATCGCTGCACAGTGAGCCCCTCACTCCTCTGCAACACTGGTAGCTCTCGCAGCAAATGTGTTGCTGGCTGCTTACACTGACTGCACAAAGCAAATCCCATTTCCAAAGGATGGATTTAATGGTCGCACACACTGCTACACACATAAAATATTATATAGCTGTTGTATTGTACATGACACTATCAGCTGCTCGTAACGTTTGATTCATTTGTTGTAATAATTCTTGAATACTCTAATGTTATCACATGCTACATTTTGAACGGCTCCGTATCCAAGAATACTCTCCCCTCAAGGAAAGGAAAAGGCATTACTGCTCACACATTCATTTCACCACCGAGTATCTCTCACTACAGAGAAATGGCTACGCTCAGAATTGACATTTCATTTGACAGAGCAGCACGCTGTGCTCAGGACAAAATAGCACGGTGAACATGCTGAGAGTTTACTCTCACACATTTTGAAATAAACCCAGGCTTTAATAAGGCACTATCTTTACAGCATTATACATATAGTTAGATCAATAATAACCCATACTAAATATATCATGGTTGCAGCTAGGGCTATTTGGATCAATATTGAGATCACAAATATTTACATAATTATTCATCTTTTACGTGTAAACAAACACTGCTTTGACTCGAATGTTGTGCTACACTCCTGCTAATGTACAGATCTTAGCGTCTAAATAAGACCGGTCCTTATTCACAGTACACCATACCAATAATTTTCATCAAAAATGACTAATCTATCAAAAGAGCACTGCTTTCACTTTTGCGTAAATTCCTTCACGCAACATTCAGTTTTTCACTGGCTGCCAGTGCAATGTGCGCACACAACGGCATAACCATAGATTGTAAATAGAGAGAGGACGTAGTCACCGCGAGAACACACATTGATTTGTAGACTACAGTTTAATGAAGCCTTGAGTTGGGCATTTCTGCAGTCACCGTCATGGCTTTTGGCCGTCGCCATCTTGGATTTTTTCAACAATAAGTAACAACAGAGGAGGGAGCTTTGTACAACCGAACACTAAATAAGTCATATTGTTGCAATTAACTTTCACAAACTGAAAAGAAACTGTGAAAGGGTTAAAGTTCCAAGAGATAAACGTGGATAACTCCGGGAGACCGGACAACGCCTTGGTAGCAACCTGTCAATCACAACGCTCTAAGCATACCCTGCTGTATTGAAGAAGACTTAAAAACTAGTAATTGAGACATCAAACTAAATGTTCACAATGTTTACTGAGGTGATAAATCAAGTCAGAAGTAGGTTATTTTTTGCCATAGACTTCCATATAACCAGACTTATTTTTGCAACCACAGGAGTGGCCCCCTGATGGCCATTAGAAAGAATGCAAATTAAAGGCAGTTCTGCATCGGCTTCACTTTTCAGACTTGGAGGCTGTGGCCTGATAAGACAATCAAGAATCAATGAACATTGTACTCAATGTAGTTTTGTCAGCACGGATTATACAGTGACTGCATGTTTGACTTAATGAAATGCATAGGAAATATACAGTAGATCCCTCATACACTGGAAGATACACTCAGATTTGAATATGACAAAATAGTCTGTTAATCCAAGTTGTTTAAAAAGGTATAACACACTCCACAATTACCGCTCAGGATTTCTTGTCCTTTAAACATTTGTTGATCTACTTGTATATCTACTTATTAAAGCAACATGGCATGGTAGGGGATTTCCACAGTGTAACTGCGGCTCCACCTGTTCACTCACATTAATGGTCCAGGAGGAAGACAACATGAGGAAACTATCCAAACACACTGGAAGGGGGCCATGGTCATGCTCAGTTGTGACATCTAAAGCTCCCTGTATTAGGTCACTCCACACAGCATATCACTCTGCAAGCTATACACTGGAAATATAGTTTTTATTTTTAATAAAATCACTATCTGTCAGTTACTAAACTGTTATTGTCAACTCTATCCAACTGTTTGCATCTTTTAGCTCAGTCTTTTGGTTTTACCGCCTGCAGCTTACTGTTTTGTTCAGTCATACCACCTCTTACACCTCCAGGAACACGGCTCTAAAGGAAATATGAGGTTGCTCTGCATTACCTGTATGCATAAATAGCATCTATTGGCACATAAAACGTCAGTTACTAAACTGTTATTGTCAACTCTATCCAACTGTTTGCATCTTTTAGCTCAGTCTTTTGGTTTTACCGCCTGCAGCTTACTGTTTTGTTCAGTCATACCACCTCTTACACCTCCAGGAACACGGCTCTAAAGGAAATATGAGGTTGCTCTGCATTACCTGTATGCATAAATAGCATCTATTGGCACATAAAACGTTGCTAATACCTTTCTTTTTTTTATCACAGCTTGTTTTTACTGCCCCCATGTGGCCGAGAATGTGTTAATGCAGGTTTTAAAGCTGCACTGATCAATGTATCACTTACAGTGACAAAACCTTCAGATAATTATCACCCACTTCTGCAGATCCCCTCAGCTCTATGGAGCATTTCAGTCCCCTACTGGTTATGGTGTTGGTCATTTTTCTTTCCTCTCAACTTATTCGTTTTTAGGCTAAAAAGCTCTGATTAACCCAATGTACGCTACCTGCCTAGCAACAAATAGCAGACAAAGTTAGCAGCTAACAGGTGAGGATAATTGAGCATTTACCTGCTAAGGTGCCAGTTATTTTTTCAGGAGTTGGTGGAGACCGAAACAGTCAATGCTAATGTAGTGTCTGACTGATGTCTAAATATGTAACTAGTTGCTAATGTTTCAAAATCTAATTTCAGTGTGGTGTTTACTACTTGTTTGCCTTCCCTCAAGTGGCCAAATTAAATACAACTTTAAAGATTAATGGTTTGTTATCTTTCTTTATCAATGGCTTTACTTTTATTGTTTTTTTGACATTTGTGCTATTTATTCAAACATATTTGAATGAATAATCGACTGACCTATTCAGTAAGAACAGTAGGGATCACGTAAAATGCATGACATCGCAACATATGGCAGACATCTTTACGCATCTGCGTATTTAGTAGAAGTAGAAAAAGCCCCTTTCAGTGATCAGTAGAGAAAAAAAGAAAAAAAAAAGTCATACAGGACCGGGCTAAAATTAGCAGTGATGTCTTCCTGTGTAATAGGAGAGACGTTGGCTGGCTAACATCACAAAAATCTAAGGCCTGGCACATTCCACTGTATAAATAACTAGGGAGAGTTGGTGGGGGTACAGAGGGAGAGAGAGAGAGAGAAAGAAAAGAGTTCGGGCAGTATCATTGAGTGATGGGACAGCTGTAGACTATGCGCACATGGCAATGCAGCAGAGAGCCGAATCAAACTGAAGGTTAAAATGGAGAGTGAAAGGAAACATTCTGGACCAAGCTCCTGTTTTTAAACATAATTTAAGGGTCTGAAGAAAGCAGAGCTACCACGGTTTCTGATATGAATCGGCTGCATCACGTCTATTTAGTCAAAGACCTTTTTGTGTGTACCATAACAGGAAACAACTGCTTGTATAATCCTCATTATACAAGCATGCTAATGCTAACAGAGTACCTGTCCAGCTGAAAGTCCCACAGCTGATATATGGGTCTTCTTTGAAACACAATTATGGGAATCCCATCGACTGCTGTGTTGCCTGCTTACATGAAACCACTTCTTGTAAAGCCTTTGTTGCAATAACTGCTATCATACAGTATCACAAGGGTATGGTGAAATAGCCCATTCACCTGACTTCCCTGTTTTACTGTATTTCCAAATAGAGTGCCTCCCCCTGTGAACAATGCAAAATGAATATGTGATTTGATTATAATCAAGGCTTCCTGTCTACGAAGTCAGTCCTACTGATTTACGAGTTGAAAACTATAGAATTTCAGAAGAAAAGCTCAATAGAATCACACTGAAATGGAAATGCTTTGTCATCAGCATCTTTTTTTGTAAACTATACGCATTTGGGGTCCTGCCGTTTATTTTCAAGTACTCACATTTTACAGTGCATCTATGTGGCCTATGTCAAAGCGTCTTATTTTTAATACAGTTAAGGAAATATAATACACTGTGATTTGTTGCTGCCCACACTAAACAGAATGCTTGTCATCACGTTGCCAAGTATGCAGACATCCCCACTCTTTTAGTACACAGTTTTTCTATTGAGCTTGCACAAAGTATCTTGTTGCTTGAACTC
Source organism: Anoplopoma fimbria (assembly GCF_027596085.1). Lineage (NCBI taxonomy): Eukaryota > Metazoa > Chordata > Actinopteri > Perciformes > Anoplopomatidae > Anoplopoma > Anoplopoma fimbria. Next base: position 6,927,111 of record NC_072464.1, on the reverse strand, counting down.
AGCAGGGATCGTTGTGTAAGCACCCAGTGCTTTATTCTACTTCATCTGAGCATGCTATCATTTGCCAAAACTTTATTCATGCTAAACTGATTGAACTGTATTCAGCAGTGATGAGACTCGACATACAGTGGGTACGGAAAGTATTCAGACCCCTTTAAATTTTTCACCCTTTGTTTCATTGCAGCCATTTGCTAAAATCGAAAAAGTTCATTTTTTTTCGCATTAATGTACACTCAGCAACCCATCTTGACAGAAAAAAACAGAAATGTAGAAATGTTTGCAAATTTATTAAAAAAGAAAAACTGAAATATCACATGGTCATAAGTATTCAGACCCTTTGCTGTGACACTCATATTTAACTCACATGCTGTCCATTTCTTCTGATCCTCCTTGAGATGGTTCTACTCCTTCATTGGAGTCCAGCTGTGTTTAATTAAACTGATTGGACTTGATTAGGAAAGGCACACACCTGTCTATATAAGACCTTACAGCGCATGTCAGAACAAATGAGAATCATGAGGTCGAAGGAACTGCCCAAGGAGCTCAGAGACAGAATTGTGGCAAGGCACAGATCTGGCCAAGGTTACAAAATAATTTCTGCAGCACTCAAGGTTCCTAAGAGCACAGTGGCCTCCATAATCCTTAAATGGAAGAAGTATGGGATGACCAGAACTCTTCCTAGACCTGGCCGTCCAGCCAAACTGAGCAATCGTGGGAGAAGAGCCTTGGTGAGAGAGGTAAAGAAGAACCCAAAGATCACTGTGGCTGAGCTCCAGAGATGCAGTAGGGAGATGGGAGAAAGTTCCACAAAGTCAACTATCACTGCAGCCTCCACCAGTCGGGGCTTTATGGCAGAGTGGCCCGACGGAAGCCTCTCCTCAGTGCAAGACATATGAAAGCCCGCATAGAGTTTGTCAAAAAACACATGGAGGACTCCCAAACTATGAGAAATAAGATTCTCTGGTCTGATGAGACCAAGATTGAACTTTTTGGCGTTAATTCTAAGCGGTATGTGTGGAGAAAACCAGGCACTGCTCATCACCTGCCCAATACAATCCCAACAGTGAAACATGGTGGTGGCAGCATCATGCTATGGGGGTGTTTTTCAGCTGCAGGGACAGGACGACTGGTTGCAATTGAAGGAAAGATGAATGCGGCCAAGTACAGAGATATCCTGGAAGAAAACCTCCTCCAGAGTGCTCAGGACCTCAGACTGGGCCGAAGGTTCACCTTCCAACAAGACAATGACCCGAAGCACACAGCTAAAATAACAAAGGAGTGGCTTCGGAACAAGTCTGTGACCATTCTTGACTGGCCCAGCCAGAGCCCTGACCTAAACCCAATTGAGCATCTCTGGAGAGACCTGAAAATGGCTGTCCACCAACGTTCACCATCCAACCTGACAGAACTGGAGAGGATCTGCAAGGAAGAATGGCAGAGGATCCCCAAATCCAGGTGTGAGAAACTTGTTGCATCATTCCCAAGAAGACTCATGGCTGTACTAGCTCAAAAGGGTGCTTCTACTCAATACTGAGCAAAGGGTCTGAATACTTATGACCATGTGATATTTCAGTTTTTCTTTTTTAATAAATTTGCAAAAATTTCTACATTTCTGTTTTTTTCTGTCAAGATGGGTTGCTGAGTGTACATTAATGCGAAAAAAAAATGAACTTTTTCGATTTTAGCAAATGGCTGCAATGAAACAAAGGGTGAAAAATTTAAAGGGGTCTGAATACTTTCCGTACCCACTGTATACTCTGTCAGCAAGAAAAGGCAGCTCTCAATTGGAAGAGTGAGTTTCCTCTACACACTCGCAGCGAGCAATGCGGAACAATGACAAGGTGCTTAAGCTGATATATGAGGGGGAAATTTGTGGAGCTGGTAATGTCATTTTTCAAGGCAGCTGATGTGGTCGAAGCAGGTGAGCTGAATTTAGATCAGTGCTAGGTATCACAAAATGCATGAAAAGAGGATTTGTTGATCACAGCCGAAGTGTTTCGAAAGAGAGGAGCTACAGTGGCCTTCTGAGCCGCTATATGGAGGAATGAGACTGTGATAAACTCTCAACAACTTGCTTTGTCAGAATTTTTGGAAAGCATGTGTTGTTTAAAGGACAATTTATTTCCAGTGTCTCAAATTAACATGCTCTTCATGTGCTAATCTCAAACAGTGACACCCACAATTTATTATTAAAACATTAAAAATAATCTCCAAGAGCCAAGACACATAAAACATTCTCTCTTTTTTAAAGAACTTGATAATCAATGTGGGGTTGCATCGGGTTATAACAACCATCTTCCTATCCTCTCTGCACAGCAGAAGGACAAATGAATGATTCATTTTTGATAAATATCTTTAACAATATATGGTTTATAAAATCTGGAATAATGCAATAATTCAATTTGTTCAGTATTTGGTAATCAAGTTATTCAAAATAGTTATTTTTGACACTCATGTTATTGCACAGTTCCCCTTTTCCAGATGTTTTGGGAGAGACTTAAACCCAGCATCTTTACTTGCAATTTGCAATGCAATTTTTGCAATAACTCTTATTGTATGTTTGGATATGTAGCAAAAAAATATTTCAGTGGCATTAAAAACATTTATGGTGGAAAAAAGCAATATTCATGATATCCATTTTTTTAGAGCAAAAGATTGTCTTTGTGTTTGGCTTTACAGCTAAAAACAATCGACGTGTGTGTGTTAATATACACTTGTATATTTGATTGTGTGTATTTATGCCCCTGTATATTTTAGTATCTTTTTTTCCCCCTCACTTTCCTTTTTTGGATCAGTGTCAAAAAACTCAAATGCTAAAATGATTCTTATTTGTAGCACGTCTAGAACCCAAAAAAGAAGTTCAAAGATACAGCTAATGATCTGCATAGCCTCCCCAATTACCAGATAATGACAGAAACCATTTAGCCTATAAAGACCTAAATGAATACTTAAATATGAAAATGACTGCATTTACATCCAAGTAGAAGCAGACATTGTGGACAGGAAGCCAGACATTGTGTGTTCTAGTTAGTACTTGCTCATTTGGGGGTTGGGCCTTTTGGATGACTGTGGCATGCTGGGTCATTTTCATGGAAGTTAGCCTATAGCAATAAATGATTTTGTACTAAAAACCTCATTGTCAGCTTTACAATGACATTACTGACTATCTTAAATACATGTAAAGGTCCATTAGAACAGTGGTTCTCAAATGGGGGTACGTGTACCCCTGGGGGTACGTGAAGGCACTCCAGGGGGTACGTGAGATTTTTAAAAAATATATTTAAAATTAGCATCCATTCAAAAATCCTTTAAAAATTGTTATTTAATAAATATTCAATAAAATATAAGTGTAAGTTCATAAACTGAATTTAATGCAACAATGCAATCGTCAGTGTTGACAGTTTAATAAATCAGACACTGATGGCACAGCGCTGTGTATTACATCTTTTTTTCAACCAAAAATGCTTTGCGCTGGTTAGGGGGTACTTGGCTAAAAAAGTATTTCACAGGGGGTACATCACTGAAAAAAGGTTGAGAACCACTGCATTAGAAGACTGAATTATGTTGTGATATCAGATAAATGGCTTGGTTTTGTACGCTAATTGGTTTAGACACCACATGGAATGTTGAAAAAAATCAAAGCAACAACTAAATCTTCTCTAATAGACAGCCAGTGTAGAAGTGTGACGTTTTAAATGTATTGAGTGGTATTACCTTCACCGAGATCCAAGACAGCCAGTACAGCGCTGCTCCGAGCCTCTCCCACGTGATTGTTGGCAATGCAGGTGTAGAGGCCAGCATCACTGGGTTTGCAATCCCTAATCCAAAGCCCTCCATACTCCTGGTTCTCCATGTTGAGGAGTTCGTCATTATGGTACCAGTACAGGGAGGGCTGGGGGTCTCCAGCCACAGTGACCTTCAGACGGATGTCACATCCCGTCCCCACTGCGGCGTTCCTCATTTTGCGTATAAAAACAGGCTGAGTCGGGGTGACATAACCTGGTCCTGGAGGTTCCGGGACAACTTGCACCGGGCTCACTTTGGACCGCTTTAGGGGGATGATGGGGCTCGGGGATGCCGCCGCTGCATCTACCCCCTTTTTCAGGGTCATTTGAACCTCGGCTTTTCTCATGGTTTGAACTGTATTGGTGGATCCTACAATGGATTATGTGACTGTGTGTGTGGATTTCTGTACCTAAAGCCTAAACTGGGCCCTCACTCAGTATTCTAGATCAAAATCCAGTGAAGGCGTTAAAGTTTTTGAGTAGGCTTCACTTATAATTATCAGTTAAATCCCATTTTCGAATTAAAAAAAGTCTAAACATTTTTACTTGGAAATATGAATTAAAATATATTGAAACAATATCTGCCATGGATAAATTCTCCTGAATAGGCTGTTCTCTGACCTCAGTTGTTGTCCAAAGCAGAAAAAGAAATTGTTGATTACCAGGTGATTTAGCAGATAGAGATGGCTGCCACTCTTCCTGCCCAGAGGTATTTTTAGGGCAAGACCCACTGGATCATGTTGCATTAACAGCTCCCTCGACTTGTCTCTTGGAAGTGACGGCCCTGCTTTTCCCTTCCTGTTCCTGACGTTCACTGACTTTTTCAGCCTGTTGTAATATTTTCCCGGGGCGCAACTTCTCTGCAGAACAAGGTGGATCTTCAGTGAGTTTTTCCTCTTTATTCCCGGCGGCCTTGAGATCAGTTCTTTGCTTGGCTTCTGTTTGAATGCAAGCATTAAGTCCTGTCCAAAAAGTTGCACAGTGCCCACCCCCCTCCCTGTCCCATGAGCTAAACCACCCCACTCATGATCTCCCCCTACGTCTGCCAGCGTCCGTCCGAAGGGGGAAATGACAGACAGAGAACCAGCAAGCCTTACAATGACAGCTGCATGGTGATCCGTCTGCCCACTCACGGCAAGGCTCCCGCCCCCTTGTCATTTTTAGCCAACCTGAGGTCAGTAGAACATGTGAAATGGTGCAACACTTGGCACAGAGGAGGGGCTGGTCAGTATGGGGCAGATATTTAATTTGTAGGTCAAATGTAGAGGCTGACGTTGGCCTCCCAATTGTGTTGCGGTGGTCAGATATCATGAAAATGAAAATGGAATCACTTGCAATGACGTCGCCAGCCAGCAGCTGTTGCCCTATAATAGATATTTTAAGTATCATCTGAGGCAGTGGTAGCAGAATAGAACTATCCATAAAGGAATTGGGACTTTGTTCACCTGAAACACAGGAAACAAATGAAAAACAGGTTGCCATAAGTACTGTATGTCTTCCTACTGTGATTTTTCTTAACAAATGACAGTATTTCAACCAAATTAAAGACAAATGATTGTATATATATATATTTATATATATATATATATACAATATATATTTTCTCCAAACATAACAACATATTATCAATGAGTTAAAATACCTGTGTTATTTTAACAGTACAAGGCAATTGTTACTTACTTTACAGCACAGCTAAATAGCTTATTACTATGCTTTGGCTATAACTCAGTAACGTTAGCTGTGACTGCTAACTAGCATATTGCTAACGTTAAAAGTATGTAGCTGTATTGTGTGCATTATCAACAAGGATTGGTGACAAAGCATTTCATTGACGCAATTTAAAAATGTCCCATACAAAAATTAACTATTGTGTCGAACATTACAGTTAAAGTCAGCTAACAAAGCACGCCACAAGTAGTTTGATTTACAGGAAAATAATATTGTCAAAGGCAACTGCCATAATAAATGAATAATATCACTTACAATGGCTCAATACAATTTCAGTGTTATCGTGCATGTTGTTTACCAAAAAAAACTCACATTCGGTGCCTGGCTAAAGCAGCCTTTCACGCTCACATTCACACTTGCAGTCATCAATTAGCCTCACCTTTGGACTGTGGGAGGGAGATGGAAAACTCGTAGTTTTTGATTACCAACTATTGTGATAAACACTACGGATGTGCGGTCTTGACCAGAAGAGCCCAATTCAGCTGTGATCTATGGGTAGACAGGTGGTAGGGCAGGTGATGCTGGCTCAATCCATGCTGCTTTTACCCACACAGAAGATATCATGTATCATCATCATACACTAAATTTAATACAATGGAAGCAATTATCTGATGACTCTATAACAGACAAGAATTAACACCATGTTCGGTGATCGTTTTAACTTTAAAAAAAGAACTCAAGCACCTACTGAATATAAATGTACATAGAGAACGAAACTCACATATTCACTCAAACAATTACTGCTAGTATAGAGTCCAGGGTTCCGCTGCAGGTAAGTTCACATGGGTTCACACCTGAACTCAATCCCCATAGGCTCTGATCAAGCCTGGCCCCTCCCACTTCGTGCTCCTCCTCAGACAGCTCTACCTCCAGACCAAGATTACATTTTCCTTGTTTGTAGAAGATAGAAATAAAATGTTCCTTCAAAGTTGGTAAATATTATCTCACCTTGTAAGATACAAGGTTTGATCTTTTTTTCTATTCCGTCCACTATGTTGTAATGTAACATACAGCAAGCACATTAACATAGTTGAATTTACCCGACTATGTTATCTCTGATTTGGTTTTGTGGGATGCATTAAACCTGAATTAACTGCAGGAATTAACATAATGTATGTTTTTTCCTTTTTCCATAAGTGCAACTGTTCATTTTGTAACTAAACGTTTATTTTACAATATTTTTTTTTCTGTAGAGAGGCGGAACATCTTGCCTCTCTGACGTCAAGTGATTGCTGTAGTGTTGTTGCTGCTGTCCTCACAACTTCTATTATTTCCAAGCTGCTGTGGCTGTAAACATAAAAAAATACTTGTCTATTTTCTATCAGCTGTTCAAGTCAAATGTGAATGCTCTCATGACATATGAGGTGACCAAATGTTGTTATAATTATCAGAAACAGAGAGGGGTAAACATGATTAATAAACTTGAATGATGATTGCGACTATACAGATTGTAAATTGTGTGGCATGTGAATGAGAACCTGCTGTCTTCAGCTGAATATACATAACAATTAAACAGATTTACTTTTTTTTAAAGTAAGTACATGGAGTAATGGTACTGTTAAGGATAGTTTAATGTTTCTGCTGCACTTGATGCAGTATACACCTTGAGTTGGAAGCAACATCCTTAGTTTTAAAGGACATTGATGTTGGTTTGGAAATTCAAATCATAGACAAATAATTTTGATAATTTGCATTCATATGCTACTAAACTTACTGAAGAATTGACATTGGTCAAATATTTCCCTATCTAATGCTGAATTGTCTCAAGGTCTAATTGTACCTTTCTCAGTTTTTTTTCCAGCTGCATCTCAATGTGTTCATCAGGGGATGTTTTGTCTTTATGTGTTGTGATATTGTGTTACTGTTGAAATGTTCACATTTTAAATTGAAACTGAGCAACATGTTTGGCACAGTTTCCTCAGAAGAGGACAGGGGATTTCACTGAGTAACCGCAACTTTTTTTTATTCTTCTGGTTATAGCTTAACTTAAAACAGCATTTCTTTGGTACACACAGGGTTGAAACCAAGATTACGAACATATACACAACAATTACAGGAAATCTGAGATCTCCCGCCAACAATGTCATTTAAATGTATAAAAATAATAAAAATGGGAATTAGCTATGTACAACTTAACAGGGTTAAATTATGAAATGGAGCAAAGCATGAAAAAATAGATTTACAAAAAATGAAATCTTCAAATGTTTTCAACTGTTTTTTTTTTTGTTTGTTTTTTCAAGTCCACCAAATAGAGCTGCAGGTAAGTATCAAAAATAAGTACTTTGTTGTCCAGCAGTGTCTCTTTGCTGCTCTCACATGAATGTGGATGTGATTTCTGAAGACAGAGAGGACCTGCTGCTTCTCGTCACAGATGTTGTCCTATCCATTAAACCCATCTTCCTTATAATCTGGAACAACCTCCTCCGGAACTTCTCCCCGACGAAGGCGTACAGCACCGGGTTGACACAGCTGTGAAGCAGCCCCAGGCTCTGGGTGCCGAACATGGCTTGATCCACCGCCATCCTCGCCGGGCACCTGTAGGGCACTATCTTCGCCCGGAAGAAGGTGTCCGCCATCACCGCCAAGTGGTACGGCGTCCAGCAGAGCAGGAAGGCGACGACCACGAACACGATCACCCGCATGGCCCGCTGCCGCTGGAAGCCGCCGCGGAGGTGGAGGAGGCGGCGGATGGTCACTCCGTAGCAGGGCAGCATGATGGCCAAGGGGATTAAGAACCCCAAAGTGTGCCGGAGAATCCTGGTGGCCAGCCGCCACTCATCCGCGGTGGCGGGGTCGTACTGTTCCCTGCACACGGTCTGTGAGGAGGTACGGGACCAGAACGTGGAATTGAAAAACCCCGGCAGAGAGAGGAGCGCACCGACGAGCCACACGGCCGCGCAGACCCCCCAGCTGACGCGCTGTCTGTTGGCCTTGCGGGCTTGCATCGCTCTCACTATCACCATGTACCGGTCCATGCTGATGCAGGTCAGGAAGAGGATGCTGGAGTAGAAGCTCAGCTCCTGGAGGACGGTGACGATCTTGCACACGGCGTCTCCGAACACCCAGCCCTTGGTGACGGCGGTGGCCCAGAACGGGAGCGTGAAGGCCAGCAGGAGGTCTGCGACCGCCAGGTGGAGGAGGTAGAGGTCGGAGGGGGGCAGCGGCTGCTTGGTCATGCCGATCACCAGCCCCACCACCAGGTTCCCGGGGATGGCCAGCAGGAAGATGAGCGCGTAGAAGACGCTGACACCCACCGACAGCGCGTCCGGGATGGAGAAGCTGTTGCAGGGCTGCGTCTCCGGGTCCACGATGAACTCCGTGTAGTTATAAGTGAAGTTGAGCTCTTCATAAATAGAGTCGAAGTCTAAAATGAAAGAAGATTGGTTTGGATCTGAGGACAGCAATGGAAAAATAGCGTTTTAGTCCAAATACGCGTCACCATTATAAACATACATAAACAAAAGCCTATTTAAAAAAAATACTTAGTGTACCTTTTCCACTCTGACTTAGTGCTGCAGGTTATACATTAAAAAAAGTAACATTACATTAGCTTGGCACAATCTAATATGATGTTTAAACATGTTATTTGTACCTTTTTAAAAAGGAATAATGAAGCAGATTACATGTCTTTACATCTTTTCCATCTGAATATTAAATGGTACAAGTCCCTTTGCCCAATTGCCTATTACTTATTTATTTCAGTGAGCTATTAAGGGCTACACATTGTCAAACTGGCATGTTTGATATGAACAAATGTATTTATTAAATACCGGTAAATAAAATAAGTAAGTTGTTATTTTAAAGGATGAAAACACTCACCAGTCATTGTGGTGTCTTCTTCTTCTTCTTCGTGGGTGACAGAGTATGGGACAAGGAGACAGGGAACAAACTGTGTATGTCTGTACACTCCTCCCATCAGACATCCCATCAGTAAGCCTCACTCACACAAATTGTGATTTGCTCAAGAATCAAAACACATGCGTCACAGGAATGTATCTCATCTTTAAAATATAGGTGGAAGTACTGTTATGTTAAATCATTTCTCTAAAATGCATTTGTCACGCGGTGTACTCAGTACTTGTATTTGGCTGCAACCTTATTGCTAGACAAGCGTACACTTAGATTTCCAATCATATTTGGATCTATGCAGTGGATACTACCATGTAGTAACTTCTCAAGCTATTATCAGGATTAAGATTTGATTATTATTTTATCTTTATTACTTTCTGCTCATACTTTCTATTTTTGTCAAGGGTTTGTTTATACATCAGTCAGACTTTTTTTTTTTTTTTTCAATAGTCACTGTTTGGTTGTACGTAACCACAATGCTTACCTCGAGTCACACAATCTGAATCATCGGTGTCATGAGATGTGCTGTCACATTGAACGCAAAATCGAAAGGGAAACTGTTATAAAAAAAGAAATTGCCTGGTTTTCTGCTTTTCCAACACCCACGTCTTGTCTGTTTGATGCCTGTGCTTATATGCCATTAAAGGAAATATACAAGCATAAAACTTCCCTTCATTCTGTGAAATAAAAGATTAGTTGTTTATACTAAAGAATAGAACAGGTTGAACCCTATGAGCCTCTGTCAATATGTAGTGTTTGTGTTAAATACCATGAACCACATGTGACTGCATTTCTGATGGACCACCGCTGTTGAGAGGAAGTTCCAAGCTCATGACCTGCACCGTTGTTAACACATGAGCACCGAACATCACATTTCCTGCCACACCATGTGTCACAAGTACTGCATTTTTTTTTTGGGTTGAAAGTGGAACAACATATTTTGAACATGCCATAACAAGCAAACCATTACTCAACATTAGGACTGGGTTTCTGAGAACTCTCCATAGAAATTTCCCTACAGCCTGATTTCAGTCTCACATTGTATGTAGCCGCAGTGGTACACAAAACAATATGACAGATGGTTCTGTTTCTCTTACATTCTACTTGGCCACATTACATTTTTTTTTTTTTTGATGTACAAAAACAGCTTATATTTAGACTAACAGACGTCTTGGTTTTAATTGGAATATGTGACATGTAAAATAATCTCATATGAATAGCAGCTCTACCAGTTTCACGTACTCAACCAGGAGGAAGTGTTTTAAAAAATGAAATGCAGTAACATTGACCCTTGGAAGTTATGTTCAGGTGCTTGGTGCAACAAAGGATATGAAGAAACACGGGGTTTTGTTGTATGCAACGCATTGCAATGCAAAAGGCTTCCGTTTATAAGTGTAAACGTGACAAAAAAAGTTAAATAATTAAAGTTAAACGCCTGCTTTATTGTGTGATTTTAACATCTACGTGCTTATTTATAAAAAAAAAAAAAAAAAAAAAAAAAGAGGACCCACTCATCAGATACGGCTCATATTTTGGAGCATCCTCAAATCGAACACATGTAGTTTATTTATGTGGGCACTAGATGGTGCTAAAGAATCAAAACATCATATAGAAATTGATGGGAGGCTTGTTTGTTTGGGTAGTGGTTGTATGGCACTCTTAAGGTGGCTGTCTCAGATTAAAACATGGTCACTTGGAGGGCTTCGTAGTGTTCTTGTGTTGGGGTTTGACTCTGGTACCGTTCATACTTGTGGCAAACTGTAGATCTCCAGAAAAGGTTTAAACAAAGCGAAATGGAAAAAAATAAATCTTTACTCAATGTCCTTGAATGTTAAGTCACAATTGTTTTGTTAGAGCCATATTACCAGTAAGTTGTATGTTCTGAAGTGCAGTACAACCAACTTGACAAACTGTGTATTTGATTTTAACAGTAACTTGTGTTTCTGTCAAACAGACATGTGGCAGCAGAATTACTGTAAAATTTATTCTGTGAAACATTTTGCCATTATTTAAGTGTCCAAACTTTGATCAAAGTACAACTGATGGAAAACAAAAACAAAAGAAAAACCGTTCAATATCAATTTACCCACCCATCAATAAAAATTCTAAACTAACACCTTGCCTTTCACAGATTCACTTTAGGATACAGTTCGGTTATGAGGGAGAAGTCCTCGTGCGTTCAGTCCAAGAACTCATTCTCACCAACTTAAGGCCTTAAATGCTGAAAAAACAGGAACGCATTTCCTGACTGAAATGACAGCCAAGTTCACCCCAACATAAATTAAAGCGAAGAAAAGTGCATCAAGTGTTCAAGTAGGGTGTATAGCTTTAAAGAACAGGTAAGGGGGTTTAGGACAGTGTATGAGGGAGGAGACACTGGCACAGAGCTGGCAACTTGCTGTGAGATTTAGAAGAAAGGGGTGTAGCCTGTGAAGGCTGACCAAGTCTCAACCCCCGAGACTCGACTATATAAGAAGATCTGCTGGCGCAACAAGTGGTAAATCACAAATCACACTGTGCTGCTTACTGAGAGCACGACGCATGACGAACGACACATTTGACCATGTTAGCATGTATAAAAATGATGCAAGCAGTCCCTCATTTAATTCATAATATTGAATGCCAATATAGGCTGTGATGGGAACGGGCAGAAATGTTTAAAAAAGGGACAGGGGGAAATGGGGATGTCCTTAGTTTTCCCACACAATTTCCCCCCAAACCCCAATTTCATCTTTTGGCACGCCGTGGGTCCCTGCCGTTGCTAATGGTAACTGACGACTTTGCGGTTGTTGGGGGTCCTGCAGCAGCAACTGGAGGCGCTCCGTTGCCAGGTGACCGACCGTTGGGTCGCCCAATGCTCCCGTACCCAGTTTCACGGGTTGCACCGGTAGGTGGGTTGTTGTTGTTGTTGGCAAACGGCGGCATGGCACCATTACCTGCGAGTTGAGATTGAGAAATACAAGTAAGTACCAACAGAAAAAAAAACTAAGACATATCATTGTTCATAGGCTTTTTTTATATCAGACATGTCACAGTAGGAAAACCATAGGTGTAAATAACAATATGAATGAAGTCTGAACCGCATTTAGCCGGCCCTTGTATTGGGCATACTGACTTAGTCACACCATACTGGTTTACAATGGCTAGTCAAAATGTCTGCTGTGAAAAAGGCCAGTGGGGCCTCTTGTTCTCTAAACACAAAAAAGCAAGAGAGGAGATGTGCCATTTCAGATCCAAGTAAACAATTAAACATGAGAACTATACTTCCTCTATCATATTTTCACTTCAAATTTGGTGAGTCAAAATATTTCATCTGTGCAAACTCAAAAGGTTACTTCTGTAGTGTGGTCACACCACACCCGCATTCTTCAGTAATTTTGTACAAACATCATTGTTATGTAGTAGGGAGCTAGATGCCAAAATTCTGATAATGTGACAGTACTTGTTTTTCTACAGTACCGCAGGTAGCAGGGATCAGGACATAAGACCAACGGCATTCTGGGGATAATAGAACATTTCCTTGATAACGCTTTGTCATGGACAACAAATGTGTGGAAACTGGCTGGGGTTTGCTGTTAGCAGCCTCTGGGCAGCACAGCACTGCCCTGCTTCATAACAGCGCTAACGGCTAACAAACGCAGGTTGCTATGAGTTACATTATGATACCTTCTGCCACTGTTCAGTAAAGTTATCAAGACCTGCTCAAATGTAATCTTGCAATATATAGCTTTGGATGAGAAATTTAAGGCAGATCATAATCTTGATGCGCAAAAAACAATTTGCAAAGAGTAATGAAGGAGTGTACGTTGAAGTGTGAGGGATTTATCGTTTTAAATTTTTGCTCTGGTATTGAGAATTGTGGAATTTCACTGGTATTGACTACTAATTACTGGTAATTTGACATCCCTTCTGCTAGCACTCTACGGGACATGAGCAGTGGTTCTCTGCAACGTTTAATATACTGACCTGGTGGTGCAGGTGTACCTGAATTCTGATTGGGTGGAGAGTTTCCCCTCTGATTCTGGTCCGGTTTACCCTGTTAATGGAAGAGAATGCCAGCTTTAACATCCTAACACCATCGGTGTTAGACTGGACTGCCGACTTACTATTTATCATGCAAAAAGGGGCAACACATTTGTGAAAGGCCAAGTTGAAAGTGGGTGCAAGGCTACTCACAGACTTGTTTTGCTGGTTTGTTTGGGTTAGCAGCTCTGGGTTTGGTTCACTGAAGTTGGGCACTTCTGAATACACCATGCAGAACCTGCAGAGACAAATCCCACGTGTTTAGGTCAACATTCAGAAATTGTGTTTGGTCAGAATGACGAGTTATTTTGTTAAAAGCATTTTAAAAGTCATTGTCTGATCGTTAAGCATAAGCTTTTTAAGATTTGGATTTGAAGTCATTCAAAGGCTGCTCATTGGACAGTAAAAAACAAAGTGAGACTAATGTATTTGCAATTTCTTGTGATTAAAGGGTTTAGAGATTGCAATTGCTCTTAAATTATAAAACAGTCTAGATGTATTATTGATAGAATATTCCATTTAAGTTCTTCAACCATGTTTGAAAACCCAACATGTTACCGACCAAGTCACGAAATGCCCTGGTCTTGTATGATGCTTGAGCAGGAGAAAAGTCCAACAGGGCCAAGAACTTCACTGTAGTATGAATAGTTTTGTGGCCAGCTACTCACTCTCCAATCTTCTGTAGATCCCCTCCTCTTCCAGTGTATAAGGTCAGACAGCCTTTCCATATGGATGCATAGCTAACACAGAAATAACACATTAAACTTCTGAAAACAAGAGAAGTTGTCCTCTCCTTCAACTTTGAAACAGAGTAGCTCAGAGCAATAACTACCTGTCTAATACAAGTACAGGACCAGGCAAAAGTTTGGACACACCTTCTCATTCAATGGTTTTTCTTTTTCTACATTGTAGATTAATATTGAAGACATCCAAACTATGAAGGAATTATGCGGTAAACAAACAAATGCTCAACAAACCAGAATATGTTTTATATTTTAGATTCTTCAAAGCAGTTGAATGAGATGGTTTTGACTGGTACTGTATATTCATGTGCATTGATCAGTCATTAAATGGTTAAAAAAAAAAAAAAAAAAAAAATGTCAAGTCAACTCAGAAAGCACTGTTTGTGAATCAGTTTGCATGAAGGACATCAGTCCTACCCTCGGGTCAGTTTGATGATGTCCCCTGGTTGAATAAGGCTGCCAAGCTCGTCCCAGACAGAGATGGCAATGCTCCCGCTCTTGTCTGCCACTTTACAGGAGCGCACCTCATGCCCATCTTTCGTTTTGGTTACTCTCCCTGATAGAGCAAGGAAATGACACGTTAAGACAAATGGCTCAACCTGCTCAAAACACCTCAAATAAGTAGCGTGTATGGAAATTATACGAGTTTAAAAACAAATAAAAAAAGAAAGAAAGAAAGTAAAAACATGGTTGACGCTCCCGCTGGCTCCTTTAACAAACAAAAAGACTCGCGTTGACGCTGAGAGATGCTTCAGCGTCACGGTCCAACTCACTCACCTATTTCCAACACGATGAATACGATATTCAGATTTTTCGAGCCAGGCTTCACGTCCTTTAATAAAAACAGGGCCTCGCCTGTTGCGGTTGCCATTGTTAAGTCACGGAGAAAGATCGTTAGCCGTGCAACATGAGCTCCAGCTCAGCTCAGCAGCTAGCCTGTCAGCTGAATGCTAACTTAACTTAACGCTCCTTCAAAGCCTCACGGTGTCTTGACTGTTTATAGACCAAAAGACCGCCTTCTATGGTAGTCGGCCAACGTTACATTCAAGTCAAATACAGGAAACGCTGCAACTGGAGTGAAGGGTTGAAACATAACAATAAAGGTTGCCTGCCCTCTCCAGACACCACACACCACCGCGGGACACAATGTTAGCTAGCAGCTAGCCGAGTAGCTTCGCTAAGGAGCGCTATGCTAACCGCTAGCTAGCGAGCTAGTTTGCTAGCTGCCTTGTTTCAATTACAATACACGAGTCTCTGTGCACACCTCTACCCACAGGCATGACCAACACTGGCAGGTCTGTAGGTGAGCTAACGTGACAAACCAGAGCTCAGCGGCTTAGCAACGCAGTTGGACTAATTCAGCAGCTATTCAGGCTGAAGAGCCGCGGGCCAGACGTGAGCCGCTGCACTGGCTGCAGGCTACACCAGAGCGTGGTACACCGTCTGTGCTGATAGCTACTAGGAGATAATACTTATATCCCTCGATCGTTAACTGAAGTTTACGTTAATAGTTTCAAGTCGACCGTATTTCCTTTGTGTGCCTCTTTAGAGAAAAGGCGACTTTGCTAGCGCGTCGTCTGGACAAATACTTTTGTCAGAAGACTAGTGTGTCTACATCTAACTGTGGCCCCTGTGACGTTGGAGTTATTCGCAAGCCTTAATGCCCTATATATATATATATAAAACAACAGTAAGACACTGTCTAAAAGTTGTTTAAGTTGTTCACTTCCCCTGCAGAAACAACACCCCAAGTCTACGTCAGCCGGGGGTTTGCCGGTCTGACTTATACGACTCGGTCAGTCCTACTACCCCACACAGGAAAGGGGTAATCACAGAGAAATGTCCTTTTATGTGCCCTTAACCAACCGAGCGGACGGATTACTGGCAATGCCCAGGCTTCTATTCGTGAAGACAATGCAACCACAAACACAGGGAGCCGATGTGCTGACCGGCTCACAGAACAGAAGGAAAGTAGTTGGTTTGCACCAAACGAGTTCCATTCTCAAACAACGCGAGAAGAGACGAGATCTGGCGATGTGTGAGAGTTCAGCGGCGATGAAACCCATGGAGGATGACACTAACGATGTAAGATGTGTAACATGAAGTTACTTTATTCGTTGATTTGACGTCTCCACGGCCAATCGATAGGTTGCAAACTGCTATGATTAAAACATCTATACACTCACAAATAGCAGACGGAGCGCAAAATGCGTCCAAATGGTAAATATTTATTCACGTGTAACACCTATAAGAGCGTGATTAATCTAATTGGTAACGGTATGCTGTATCATGAAAGCATGTTTGAGATTCAGGTAAAAGGAGAAACGTCACGAACAGGATTCGAACCTGTGCGGGGAAACCCCATTGGATTTCGAGTCCAACGCCTTAACCTCTCGGCCACCGTGACTATTTACAACATGTAGTGTACCAGTTTCACATTTTATTGATGCCTGTTGTGGTTGTTTTGCTTAATTGTTTCTGTTCTTACAGGTTCACGGAAATGTTCGTATTACTTGGTTTGCTAGTTATATTGGTTCCATCGATGAGTACGACATACAACGCCGTGACAGAAGCAGAGTTTTGAGTTTGAGCTCAGACATAAGAGGGCGACAAAGACCACCAAAACACCCCGGCTGACTCATGAGGACATGATGGAAAAAAATGTATCTAGGGCACTTTCAACACTTTCGACGAGTTTGAGAAAGGCAGCATAGGCCACCAAAACACACGGCCCCTTATCTCTGTCTTATTCTATTGTAGGCAATATAACGTACAAATACACATACATAGATGTGTGCAGATTTGCAGTTACAATATAAAAGAGCATACAAAAAAATATCTTCTCATCACCCCTGGTCGTAAATGTAAATAGTCCAGGATTTCTTCCACTAACGTTATCGAATACAAAGGCGATGGACGGATTAAAATTTATGGTGCACATAGAATTGGGAAAAAAAGAAATTAAAAAAAAAACGAGCAGAACATTCACAGAACTGTCAATAGTTTTCATGAGAACAACTTCCTCTGTAGGAAGTGCTTGCTATCAAAACTACAGTGTGTTTTGAGCATTATTCTGAGCCACAGGAGACTCTGTTTCTGGTTAGATTTATTGAGAATAAGTTATTTAAAGGTTATTTTGTAATTTGGGTGAAGCAATCCTTTGTCGTGGCTCAGACTTATCTTGATTTTCCACAAACTGAGCTATGTAAATAGGGGTTGAGCAATCGAACCGCTCCCTCCACTGAGATTAATCCTTTACTACCCAATTACCTACACTCAGGTTTACAAGACTACAACTCTTTGACTTACTGTTGTTTCAAACTTGTGGTGGCCTAAACGCCAGCAATCCTAACTATGTTTCCTTGGGCACAATAGGTCAAACATTCAAGTCACGACGCCAATGATCCACTGAACATTAATTTTTATACAACTTAAATGTGAAAGGTGTGACTCATCGTTACTCATCTCCTTTAACCTCACAGACTGCAAATAAAGAGCACAGGCCATATTTGAATGTTATAAAATCTTTATTGATGTATACAATACTAAATTCTGAAAGGAAATACCTGCATGTTTACAAGATGCCTGAAACAAGTGGCAGGAGGAGTTCACTTAAACACTCAGGTGGCAGGGAATCTTCTGCTGTGAAGGAAACGTCTTTGGTTGAAGTGGGTATCTTAATAAACAGGCTATAAAGTAAGAACTCTGTATGAACAAAGATGATGTTAAAACACGATATCACTTCCTGACGAATGTTGTAGGTATCTGGTGTTTGAACTTTTAACAAAAAAAAAAAAAAAAAAAAAACAGCTCTCACATATGATCAAAATGAAACAGTGTAATTTCAAGACAAATAAAAACGGCATTAACACACAAACACAAATCTAGGTATTGCATTTTTACCATTGGCAGACAGAGATATCACCAAAGTAACACATTTGCATGGATAAGCAGGAAATACCTCAAAGCCAGTCACATTTTAACCTCTACAGTACAAAGAATGCACACATAAGCCTAGTGTTCAATCCCTTTTCAGTAAAATGATTTAAACAGAGTGGATTTATAACGGGAAAAAAAACAACAACTCACAATGACAAAGTAAAAATAAACACAGGTAACAAGTTCTTTAAAATCATTCATGTCTATTTATTTATTTTTCTCCTTACAGATCCCATTGAGCAAACTGGCAGGTTAATTTTTGTAATTCACAAAGCACATAGAGTGAAAGGCTTTAAGTCAAAAAATAGTTTAAGATATTTATGCTATGTCATGTGCACTACTTTTCTCCTGTGTTCATCAGACCTCAAAGAAGTATGATTTTATTTATTTATTTATTTTGCACAGTTAGTTCCCATGGTTTAATGCATTTCAGACTCTCACAATTTTACATGCGTTTACATTTTACGCGCAACCCCACGGCAACTTTATCCTCCTTTCCAATCACTTAAGTTCTTTCAAACACCCAAACTTGACCCCTTTCCACTACAAGCTCATGCCCAGGAACCTCTACAGGGGCGGAACACCTGTGGCTCCACAGAGCGTCTCCCACCCTTTGCACAGTCTAAACAAGGAGGCCAAGAGCATGAAAAATGGGCTGAGCAGGAGTCATCTATCAAAGCTAGGAATGCTGTCCTCTTGCTTTATCCACTTCTGTGACCTCTCTAGTGTCTGGATCCTTGGCACCTGGTACCACTTGCTAAATTATTTTTAGGGAGTCCTGGCATTGGACACCTGCTATTAAGGCTGCTATAGCACTAATGGTGTGCAACAAGAGGAAGGGCACTTTTTTAAAAAAAAAAATTCCAGCATGACTTCCAAACATGAGGTTGATTGTGTGTGAGTTTGCACCTCCTTCTGACTTAAACGTTCTCAGCTTTTAATTTATTCAGTATCAACCCGTTACTATGCTCCATAAAGTGTCAGCTGGAAGGAATTCCTCAGAAGAAGAAAAAAAAATTCAGCTGTGTCTTTCTATCACTCTTATCTACAAAAACAATCCATCCCTTCAGGACTTCAGTTACTCATACCAACTTGTGCAAGGTAAAAGGCACTGTAGGAGTGTGTGTGAATGTATGTAGGGGGAGGGGATTTAGTGATGGTGCGCTGGCAAATGTATAAGATAGTGTTTACGTCTTAAACATATGAAACACTTCACCGTGGATGCCTGAAAGAAAAAAGACGACTTACAAACACCAAAGTATCATATAGTAACTCAAAACAAATTCACAGATACAACATTCACTGTATAAAGTACACACACTCAAGGCAGTTATCGTAAAGTTACTGTTTTATAGTGTTTAAGCTGTAAATACCTGGGAAGTAGTGTGCCTCACAAAGAGAAAAACAAAAAATAATTCCTGTACAGAAACATACAAATTTGCCCTGCAGAGAAGACAAAGGGCTGTCAAAGGGACATTTAGTATGTCAGTATTTAAACCTGCAGGTTTCTTTGTGTCAATAATTTGTCTAGGCATTTAGAGTAGCTTCTATCCCGCAACGATGTCCTTCATTTGCGTCAGTGTAATTAAGCACAAACATGTTAACTGGTATTTATCTTTTATCTCTCTTTTAATTAGTGTGATTGTCAAGAACATTTAGACTCTTTTGTTTGCTATCTATTCTAATTGTCTGCACCTGGGGGTTACTGAATTGGCAAACACAAATGCACGTGGTATTCTAGATATGTCAATATGTAAGTAATACAAAATTTGTCGAGCGCAGATAAAGGACAGGAGACAAGACCTCGGCACTCACACAACTGAAGAATATCAACCTGTAAGTTAAGATCTGGGCTGTTTTTTTCAACATAGGTCCAAAAGAATTTAGTAAACAACCTCTAGTTCACTACAAAAAACCCCGGGGCCTTTTCACTGAAAACTCCTGAACCTCCCCATTCCAACTCGAGCACAACCTGGCAACACACTGCTTCAACAGGCAGTGAGTAGTACCACTGTAGCCAAAGATTTACTATTTATTCTCACAAAAAGAAAAAAAAAACACAAAGAACGAATAGGCTATTTGTCAGCGAGGAAGAGAGCTCCAGAGGCAGACAAACACAGCAGTAGGGAGATAGTTGGCCCAGCGCCCTGGAGATGTGCCCCTATTGACGGTGTGGGCACCAGTTGATGGGAGTAAGTTACAGTTAAGGTACATCGGTGGAATGGTGCTTTCTTTGGACCGCCCTGCTACAGGGTTTAGGAAGCACTTGAACGGGATCCGGATACACAGAGAGGCCTAGTTGTGAACCCAGTTGCTCATACAGTCTGTGTCATAGACTATCATAGGAAGCTGAGAGTATGTTTCTAGTGTATATGGGGGTTTATGGCAAAATTGAAAGGCTGTTTACAATGGAGGGATAATTTGTCCCTGCTGGGTGTTTACGAATGTTGAATTTTTTTGCAAGAAAAGAAAGAATGGTAAACTAAAATTGCTGCTCACTAAAATTAAATCATATTAAGACACTTGCTCTACAGTAATTGTTGCAGTGGGAATCTTGGCTTCCGCTGCGGCCTCAACAGGGCTTTTGTGTTTCTCCCCTTCTCCCTCCTCATCTTCCTCCTCCTCACCAACATCTTCATCAAGCTCTGGAACTGCCAGGCCAGCGGAACGATCGCCATTCATCTCGCATTCAATGCTCGGTGCCTCTCCGTTGATTGCCAGCTGTGCCTTCATGCTCTCCGGGGTGGAGGGACTCAGCATCTTCTCCACAACTCCTTCCTGGGTATGCACCTCTGCAAAGGGAATCTCTCCATCAAAGCTTTCCAGAGCAGGAATCTCCACGTGGTCTTCGTCCCCAGGTAAGCCCTTGTCTTGTGTGGGGGCCTCGCCGTCTCTGATCTTCTTGACGTTGAAGGTCATGGGAGATACCTTGAAAGAGGAAGACTTGGCAGTCGGGCTCTTGGGTTGATTAGGGGTGAAGCTCTTCCTGATTTTATCACGCTTCTCTGGAGGCACGATCTTGGTGGTGATCTGGTTCACCTTCTTCTCGATGCTGTGACGTGAGAAGGCCTTCTTGAGGCTATCAACCTTCTTCAGGCTGTTGCGCTTGAACTTGTCAGCCCTTCTCTCGAAGGAGTGGGAAGTGCCCGGACTCATTGCACCCTCGCCCATACACATCTCGTCCTCCTCGTGGTGTACTGGAAGGTAATCCTCTTCATCGGAGGAAAGGGTAATGGACTGAAGACCCTCCTCATTAGCACGGCTGCCATCGATGGAGCCGGTAACAGACGGAGCAGGAAGGATGGATTCTGCATCGTACTGGCTTGGTTGTGGGGTCTTGAGGGAGTCCTTGACGAACACACTGGAGGGGATCTCATTGTCCTCCTATTGGGAAACAGAGGGACAGAAACAGGACGGTTACTTTGATCAGTTAAGAATAAGCATAATAGCTTTAACCGGATATTTGACAATTCCCTTGATGTTTGAATTGGTTATGTATGGTGAGGATTAGACTTTAGCCATCTTAACAAGTTTTTATGACTTCAATGGATTTCCTAACCGTGATGATCAAAGTCAAGAAATCACATGTGTACTTTCAAACACGTATTCCCATAAAATTGTTTATGATTATTTCTGGCCATGGCTTGGCGATTGTAAACGCCTGTCTGCTTTTAATACAACAGCAGGAGTAGTCAACATGCTGCCTGCGAGTGCCTGGTCGCCCGCAGGGAGTAAATGGGTCGCCCGCAGGGCTTTTTCTTAAAAGCATTAGTCACCGGTATAGTTTGGTCTAGCGGCGCTGTTTGGTGTTATTTTCTGCTTGACTAGAGCTGAACAATGCAAACTTTGGGTAGAAAAGCTACGCTTGTCATTGTCACTTTTGATACATCGTCTTATCACAGTGGACGAAGTCCAACCGTCCCACGCTACATGTAGCCTGTGAGTGCTGAGCAACAATGTTATTAATAATGATTGTGAGGCATCATTTTAACTGTGATCAGTAAACACAAACAGACTCCTTATGTAGCTTATTACATGCATAATATTCATTATTAAAAGCTAAGATTATAGAAAGAAGATGACATCAAACAAGTTGCCATCCATGTTACCCTCTACCCTTCAATTAGCTTTCAATCTCACAAAAGGTTGGTGACCTCTGATCTAGAAGGAAGAGGGTGCGGGTTGGCCTGCCTCCTGAGGACTGAGGAAGCCAGCCTCTGCATGCCTCGCCAGTCTTCTGATCATCTGAGGAATTCCACCTGTTTCTCTGCACGAGCCAAACTTTTTTTTTATGTCTCTCTCTTCCTCTAACCTGCCATCCATGAACACTCTGACGACCATAAACAGAGTGAAATGGAGAGCAGTAAGTTCAATACCCACAGTTTCAATTTGTTTCTCCCCAGTCTCTGCTTCCTCCCTCTTCCTCGCTGCCCGTTCATCTGTGCACAATCACGCAATCACACACATGCTGGCACAGTCACGCTCATACACAACGTTCCACTCCATTGGGGGATTTATGAGCTTGAGTTCCAAACCCCCTAACTGCCCCCATCCTTTCACACCCAGGAGTGAGCGGCGAGTGGAGGAGCAGCTTCAGTGGTTGACATACTCCACTACACATTTGAAATGCTCAGAGAGAAACGCTCTCAATGACATCATCTGTAAGTGGTTTTGTGTTGACTAAATACAGCACAGTGTACGGCACATTTTTATGTTTAAAGTTCAGGTACACAACATGCCTATGAATGCAGTTTTGGTACAGTCATTTTCTGATTGGGCTAGGACTACAGTAGCATCGTAAAAAGGTGCAACATTGTGGCAACAACTTGGAATTTAAACTATATGCAGTCCTACGGATATGTCAGCATCACTTACCAGTGTCATCACCAGTACATGTTGGAATGACAAACTTTGAAACAATAGTGGTTTCTGTACACCATGCTTGTAAGAGTGAGTCTGCATTAAAGTATGACTGCATTTCAAAGAATGCGTGGCATGGCAGCTCTTAAGACATTATATTAATGCTTAAAATGCGCCAAAGGTTGTTGAAGGAGTGAGCAATGCATCTTTCCTGGGGTGTCACTAGCACATACTTGTGTACTGGGCCGACCAGATGGTCGAGAGGAGTCCTGCCTCCTGTCTGTTCTTCACTCAACACTCAATGGTGAGTTTCTGCTTAAAAAGACAGGGGTATTGTACCTGCACTCTGTCTTTAGCCCATTCAAGCAAATATCGACACGCTATTACTTAAGTACTCCCGCAGTGATTAAAAGTTCCAATCAATATTGCTACTATAGAGCCAAATACTACAAGACACTTCCAAGAACACTTCCAAGAACTTTTGCATCACTTTCTTCAATTTACTGATTGCATCAGCTCTGTCCATGGGAGACCTGTGCCCATTTGTAATGAGCACTCGGGATAATGGCCAACTGCTGTTTTACCCTAGTCTCATCAACAGCAGTTCACAGTGCTCCTTAGTGTATGGAAAGCTTTTGACAGGTGGAAAGCCATGTAGAACCCCCCCCAATCTGACCACTTTTCAGACACCTGATACCTCTTGCCTTGATCTCAAACATGCAGACATGATTCACAGTTCAGGTGTGTGCCAAGCATGTTAGGTAACTCCCAGTCAATGCTGATAAATCTGTCAGGGCCACGTTTATGGGGGAAGAGAAAAAACAATGAATATGTGCTCTTAAAAAACATACAGCACCATGTATAGTACAGTAGGAGGTAGTACTTAGTTGATGGATTACAAATATTACTGGTATCAATTCTAAATTATCCTAAATTTACTGTCTGATGTTCCTCCCCAAAGGTAACACTAGTAAATCATCAAGAAACTGCCTGTCTGTGTGTGTGTGTGTGTGTGTGTGTGTGTGTGTGTGTGTGTGTGTGTGTGTGTGTGTGTGTGTGTGTGTTGACATTTCCTGAGTTTCTTTTCCCCGCCAACAACCACTAGAGGTATGTCACGTCCCCCCCAAAAAAACAGGGAGTTGTGATGAACTGCAGGTTTGTAACTTGAAATCCCCCAAAAGACAAAGGTAGCACCTTGGGATATAGCTCTGGTTACCACTGCTTGTTTGGTTTAACTGTAATTCCTCCCTTTCTGTTTTGTTCTCTGTAGCTCCCTCATGCCATATCTGAATTAGCAGGATCTGAATGCCCCATTTTGCTGTCGGTCTCACACTGCGCCACACCCAGAGAGAGACTGTGAGGATCTCAACGTGTCCATGCAGAATCAGATCAGAGAGTCAGGAACTATGTGGGGAACAGCTATAGTGCCGGGAACGTTACATGGAACAGAGAAATACCAGAGAGCTTGCTTGTAGTAAAAAATATATCATTCCAAATGTTAAGCTTAACTCCCTTTTTTCTGTGTACAACTTCAGATAGAGTCAAAAAGTTTTAATCAGCTTGAAGTTAGAGATAGAGTAAGGGTTAAACGCCCACCTAATCGGACTGGTCAGGATTAAAATATGTCAATATAGCCTCGGTGGAACATTCCCTGATGATAAACACTAATCATCCTCAACTGTTTGGTGATGTTAAGGTTCCTGAAGATTCAACCGTGACTCCTCTGCTCCAGTCTGGGCACGCCAAAGACTTTCAGATTTGGCTCAAACATGTTTGCTATATTCTCTGATAATCACTGTGGGTGTGTGGGAGGCAACTACTGAAACTCAAACGCCCTCCAATGAAAACCGAGCCCTCCTTCTACACACTGTACTACACCTGCAGCAGTATCAGTGCAGTTTTATTGATTGATTTACTTGTGGTGATAAATACAACCAATACCTCACGTCAATTCGAGTTGATGAGTGCTTATACTAATCACACAGCAAGAGTCACCAATGTTCATCATGGCCTCCCCCCCCCCCCAACACTGACTTAATCCGGCTCTTAGTCTTCATCTTTTATTTGCTTTGACTGGTAAAAATGCTGTTTCCGTTGTTTGGCTGCGCATCAGTAACTTGAAATGAGTGTGTCCTCAGTTTAACCCCCAACCGTCTTGGCAAGCAAGCAAGAACAAACAAAATCTTCCTAAATATCATTTGACCTGGGTCTGTCCTGTGTGTGTGTGTGTGTGTGTGTGTGTGTGTGTGTGTGTGTGTGTGTGTGTGTGTGTGTGTGTGTGTGTGTAGACCTCACATTCTGGCAATTTTCTCTTGGGAAGCATGTTAATTAATGCATCCTCTAAGCAAGCACTCATTAGCCACTGAGAATGTTATATGTATGTGTGTGTGTGTGTGTGTGTGTGTGTGTGTGTGTGTGTGTGTTTGAATCTCTGTGAGCCAGTGCGTATTTTGTGTAGTCACGTAGGACATCGGCCATTGTTTACAAAAAGTGTTCAAAAGAGTAAGATGAAAATGAATTAAACTACATTTGGAGCAAACCAAAAAAACTAAGTTAATTTAGTGTGACAGTTCGATAAAGGGCACACTCTTCCAAGATATTTTCGAACGCCCACGTAATGGAGCTCAAGATCTCATTTAACAGTTGCATGGTAGAACTGCCATCTAATTGCAAGTCCTGCAAGGTGTTACTAAGCCCGAGCTTGTGTCAGCCAGTCTCCTGGTCTTTTGGAACAGGGAGAGATCAGGGCGGGGCAGGACGGAGTGGCCAACTGATTGAAGGAGCTCAGATGGGCTCACGTTACCCTGTGGGTGACTGTTTATACCATGTGTGTAATGATACCCTGTACTGGTTGTCTTGCATCTGTTCTCTTGCCTTTGTTTATGTGCATGTGTGTGCGCATCTGCAACTCACGCCAGTCCCATCCGCCTCGGCTGGGAACTTGGTGTTTGGTGCTAATTAACAAACTTAGGCACGCTATCACACAAAACGAAGATGGTGAACCTGCTACACATTATGCCTCCCAAACAGCATGCTGACATTGTTAATGTGAGCATTTCAGGGTGCTGATGTTAAAGAACCTTGAACGCTTAAAGAACCACTGTGCTGAAGTTCCCTTTAAAATAACCATACCGTAATTCAAAAGTAAGTCTGGCTTTGGGACAATTTTTTTTCAAAACCATGAGATGTCGGGCAGGAACATGGTCAATTGCTGATTTGAGAAATAGATTAATAAAGACATGCAACTGGAATCTGTGACAGACACTCAGTCATTATTTTTCTTAATTTGTTTTGTAAAACTGAAGAAAAAACATGTTTTTGTGCTTTTATTTTGTTGGCAAAACCGCTAAAGAGGAAGTTATTCTGTAGGTTACTGTTGCTGCCATGACTGAGATCTATTTCAGAAACCAGCAGCATTATTGTTGTTCATATTTTAGTTCAAATGTCATTTGTATTAAAGTGAGCAAGTTGAACAGGTGTGTTTAACTATCCCTTCAGATGATAAATGGAGTTGTTTTTTTTTATCCTAACAGACCAGGTTAGTACAGGTGTGTTGGCACAGTGAGTCAGGTGCCTCTGGCTCCATTGGACCACACCAATGAGAGGGTACACCATAACCAACACACACACACACACACACACACACACACACAGAAATGCATGTGTGTGCACATTTGGGACTGCAATTATTTTGTTGCAGTATGAGAAAGACAGGAGGCTTAGTTTATAAAAACAGGCAGAACAGAGATCGCAGTCAAAGAATATAGAAATGCTTCAGATGCCTCTTATTGATTGATAGACTTCTTTTGTACTGCACATTTCAAACAAAAGGCCTCTGAATACCTTAAATAAATGTGCAAATTGTTCCTCAGTTATATGTTTTGATTGCATCCTTCCCATTACAGTGCAGTGAAGGGTTTTACAGTTAACCCCAGCTTGTTGCGTAACGATACCCACCCCCCTCCACCCCCACCCGAAATGTGCACGAAGAGCCATCTGTGGACTGAGGAAGGAAGGAGGAAAGGAAGGACAGGAAATGGAATTCTGTTTTTTGTCATGGGAGTGGGTAACATGATAAACTCCCAATGTACTGTACAATGTGCAATGGCGTGTATTCACTGCCTTGCACTTTTAATTGCACATACAAATTCTATACTGTTAGGCTCTTATCCTAACACCATTCAAATTGTGATAAATATGATTCCAAGTACCATAAATCAGCGACTTCATGCCAATACTGAATCATGCATCTTGGCCCGTTACCCATAAAGCTTTGCATAACAAGTTATGGCATTCTTTCCTATGCGCACCCCTCCCGTATCTACCTCCCCGAAAGAATAAAAAAAACCCACAACTTGTTTACTGGCCTCCCAAGCTTGTGTAATCACACAACACAATAAGCAATTCAGCAGCGATGTCATGCTGACGTGCCGGCAGAACGGAGATCGCGGCAAACCAGGGAGGCGCCGTTTATTCCTGATGACATAAATGATGAAGCAGGACGTCTGTTCACTCAGCCCATAATTTACAGGATAGCAGCCCTTGCACTTCGCAGGATGATGTGTTTCATGTTGTGCGATATTTGCCCTCCAGTTCTCATAATGAATTTCATACATGGCAAGGCATGCATTATAATGACCACATGGTTTGTTGGCGCTCCTTGTCACTTACTGCACATCCTCTACGTCAACCTGATCGCATTGCTTAACCCGTGCACGTTGTGCGCCTTCCCTTTTTGCGTGTCTGATGAATGAGGTAGAATGTCTTAAGTCTTGGCACCGAAACACATTCCTGCACATTGACGGTTCTTGTTGCTCCTGTTTTCGCTCTGCTCCTTGGGCATGTTAATCTCTCTTTAGCTCTTTTGTTCGAAACCTCCCTGATACCCCTCTTTGCACATTGTTTCAGCACAATCCCCTCTGTGTGTATCAGAGCCATTGTTTGATAAGGGCTGTGCGGAGATACCATGAGCATTTTTGATAAGCCTACCACCAATTGTCAAAAATGTTTACCCCATATGGAGGTCAAAGCGCAGTGAGAGTCCACAGTGAAGCCCGGAAGTCATACAACACATGTTGTATATTTTCATGTTTTATTGAAGGGCAGAGAAATAGGGACACCGTGAACCAGGATATTGTTTTCCCTTTTCCCTCCGTGGATGTTGTGGCCTTGGCCAGCGGATTGAATCATGGACACAGAGGTTTAAAAAGTCAAGAAGGAGCAGACACGTAGATGGACTTCTGAGAAGAGAAAAATAGGGGAGGTGACAGGAGGAGTCAAATGGGGATAGTTGGTTTCATGTTTTTTGATTGTTTCATTGGACCTTGAGTCCCAGCATAAAAAAACCTCCCAGCAGTTTTGTTAACCATTTAGTTAACTCTATTCCTTCAGTAAGTCAACACATGCATCTAATTATAATGCTGTGTGAGTTTGAAAGAGAAAGGAGAAAGCTCAAAAGAAAGTGAGCTTAATGTCATTACCTTATTTATTCCTCTGGCATCATGAAAAACATGCTAAACTATCTTAATAGCTGCCACCTTTATTTATCTATCAACCCCATTGCTTAGCATGTTCTTTTATTGCATCAGCTTTTAGTTTATGGCAAATGAAAATGACACAAAAGCCAAAATGACTCAAAAACAAGTTGAGTAGTCTATCACCAGTCTGTCACAGGGGCTCGCTCAGGCTTTGCAACTTCGTCAGCACTTTTTTTGTGTCAATGAAGCTGTTACAACTAGTCTTCCACTGCAGGAATCTGCGGTTTGCCTTTGCCTCACGGACTGAAACAGTTGAGCAGAGTTGTCAAACCTGAATCTGATGTCATGCGGAAGAGCAAGCACTTAAGGTAATGCTTCCCTCTTCACATTCATGTCTTTCTCCCATACAGGTTGCTTAAGTATAATCTCCTATCCAAACTCACTCTTTTCGTGTTAAAATGAATCGACCAAATTTTGTCTTTTTCCTTCTGCACATCATTTTTCTCCCTATATGTATGTCTCTTTTACACATCTCCGCTCTTAATTTATTTTTTTCTGAAAACCCAGAGGATTACCTGAGGAATGAAGCCCAAAGGGAAAATACAAATGAAGACAAAGCTAGAAGCCGTGCTGTTAACAAACCTTTGTTCATTTAGAAAGCATGCCTAAAAGGCTACACAGTCAGGTTAGACTATTTTCACCATGAGGCCAGTTTATTCTCCGATCAAAGCACTCTTCCAGACCTTGTGCTTAAACTCTCACTCACAACTTGTATACCGTGAAGGACACAATATGTGAAAGTCACATACTCGTGGTCAGTAGTAGGGCTGCTTTATTTGTGGAATATATCTAATTGGGATATTTCTGACAGAAGTATTCTCCTTCGACTCCAGGCTTGTATATGTGTTCCAAACAATATTCGTACCATAACACAATAAGCCATTCCAAGGAAGCTAACATGCGCAATACCAGAGCCCTGAAACTGGCTGTGCTTTTACTACGACATGTAAAAATGTCTGCCATTAAAAAGGTCTATTACAATCTCATTTCCTCCCATTTTAATTGGATGTTATGACTATTGTTCACTATCCATGTCATTCAACTGCTAGCTACTTGTCTAAAAAAGACGCGATACAATCAGCTAGATTGTTGATTTAAAGTTGCATTCTCACAACTCCAAAGCCTCCACCACACGTCACAATTTTAGTATTAAGTACGAGTAGAATTAGAGACAATTAGAGACATTGTGATTAAACGAGCAGCCAGATAGGATCAAAGGGTATCGACTGACCATCAATAGCTAGCTAGGCCCTGTCTTCACAGTGAGGATGTAGAGTTCACACACCCTCCAACTCTGAACAAAAACCAACAATGTAGGCTTATCACTGGCTAATGTTAGAGGATAAAACATGAAAATATAAAAACTTTTGGAATTAATGGCATGCGTATTTCTAAACTTTATGTGGAAGCTAGCTGCCTCCCACACCCTGCGCAAAGCTAACACCTCTCATGAATGTCTCTGCTCTTAGCACGCCTACACAAATTTGACGTTAACTGTCCCATTTCACTCCAGCAAAAAAGCCAGTCCGTCAAAATGTAAAAGTAATGAAAGGTTACTGGGATTAGTACCTGTAATACTTAAATCTCAAACTGTATTCCTTTACACTACTTGCTGCAGAGAAAACTAACCACCTTAGTCAGCCCAGTCGCCAGGAATGTTTTTGCCATTGTGCATTTCTGCAAACAACAGATAGGCCACATTGGATGTGAATGTTTTTGCATTCTGTGCAAAGTATTTTGAGCAGTTATTGAAAGTTACGTGGTATAAAAGTACTTGGTATAATGATGAGGCTAACATGCAAGCAAGCTAACCAAGGGTGGTGTGGTTGGTGGATGGATCAAGAAAACACAGAAATATTACCCACAAGACCGCTTTTAGTGTCAAATTAAACGTTGACTTTACCATTTATAGGTATAGGTTGGTGCGCTTGTTGCGAAATGTTACATAAGAAAGTCTGCGCAGGGCAGATGTTGTCTATTTGCGTGAGTTACGTTGTTAGATTAGGTTATCTTTTTTGGTAACCAACCATGAAGTTCTTTTTTACTTAACCGAAATGTGTTGTTGCCCAAACCAAACCAATCATTTCACAATGTTAACCACTTGTCATTGTGCGTTTCTGTAAGCGTGAAGCTGATATGAACGTATTTGTTAAACTTTATTTTGGTCAAAAATGTTGAAATCCAACGTATCCCGTGGTTTGAGCAAACATACCAGGCCATTTTTTTCTGGCCACTTGGTAGCATTACTGTAATGCAGGCTTACTGGTTATATAATCAGCAAATGAAAAATACAGCGTCACATTGTATATCTTAAAGTAACCCTGGCTCCAGGACCACAATCATTTTTCTTTTTATTTAATGTTTCTGAACACGGGTGGCAATATTTGTAAAATCGCAGTTACTTTCAGTCAACTACCCTATTACTTGAAACTCTCCATGGGTTAAAGCTCGGGAAAATGTGGCCCCAGAATGTGTGAATGCACTGAAACAGCTAGCACTGCTTTAGGCTACAACATGGTGCTATATATCACCTGGTGGAGGAAAACACACAACTAATCTGAGCTGTAGCCCCTAGCCAACGACCTGCTCTAACCTGTGGGAATGGATATGATTTTATAATGGAAGATTCTGCACTGAACACACGCAATATGTGCACTATAATTACACTCAAATATCACACTGCATATGAACATATTGTGTCGGATGAGGCTGAATAAGTGCTCTATATTCAAGTTTAACTCTTAACTACCTTTTTAAGGTTTCCTTTGTAGCAAAGCTTCACTGGATTTGAAAGCACAAGATGGGACCCAAAGGGATCTGTCATATCTGACTTATTCATTCGGCCTTTATTAAGCTTCGTTTACCTTCAGAGTTGTGAGCTTTGAGTCATTAAAGCTGAAAAGGTAACAGCTTGGGGCGAGGCTTGTCACAGAATTACCAGTTTGTCCTCCATCTCAGGGTATGAGGAGAGTGTATAACAACTGCTTTTACTTCCTGCTGCTGAAAGCTAAGATTAAGTCACAACCTTTGGTCAAGTGTCGATGTACATAAGCGCTATGACGATCGGTAGCAAAGCAAAGAAAAATAACAATGACTGCAGCGAGGCCAATCACTCAAAACCTTTCAACTGTTGTAAACGTCTTCTGAACTGTATGATGAGTCATGGTGTGAGGTTTCACAATCGATGAATTCATGTCAACTTAGAGACGCAGAAGAATCCTCTTCCTGGCCTACCACGGGGGGACCACACTCAACAACTCCCTTCTTGCTGCTAAACATCAAGCAAAAACTCTGAACAGGGCCCACATGTGCGATGGCGGGAGGACAAATGCAATTCTCACGGCGTTCAAATTCAATTTGCCATTGTGGCTGACTTGTTTGTTGTGATGAAATTCCCCTGTGGAATAAACACAGATGGGGAGATTAGGAACTACTCAGGAATAAATTACTTCTGTCGCAGGAAAGGAAATTCCAAATATGCCGTATATTTCACGTAGCATACCACGCCGATGCAATTAAGATAAGTTGTAAGATCCCCAGGGAGGGTGACTGTTGATATTTAAAAACTCAGGTAATGAGCCTATGAAATTAATCTGTGTGACAAATAATAGAATGAACAAATATCTGCAATCCTAAATGAAACATTTTGCCTTTCCCAACAGTAATGACCAAAACAATTTTTACTCTCTGGAACCTCAGATGGCTGGGAATTATGTACACTCTGTATTTTGTGTATGTGTGTGCAAGAGACAAGGCCCGGAGAGGGGAGGGCCATGTGGGCACAGGAAAAGCACTGGTGCACAAAAACAAACAAACAAGGGCCAAGCGTCGGTAATTAAGTCCTCATTAGTCCTTGTTATGCACAGGAACGCAGCGGAGCGGCACACAGCGATGCCATTTCTGACTGACCGTGGCCAAAGCCTGGAGCGGGTACAGACCCCTGCTCCCTCTAACAGTGGCCGTTTACCCATAAACCCCTCTGTGTTTCCACCTCAGCTGGCACGTACAGGGTGATGAGTGTTCTGGATCAATTTTTTGTCGAGCGGGGAAGGGGGAGGAGGGCCTCTCAGCCAATAGCTAAAGGGCCGGTCTAGAGAGTTTGGCTCTTGGGTATGCGGCAAATGTGCGTTATCAAAGAGTAGCGTGCAGCATGTGCCTTCATGTGCCTTCATGTGCCTTCATGTGCCTTCATGTGCTCTCAGGGAACCATGACAGGTGGCTGGACCGACAAGACAAAAAAGTGGTCACATGAAAGTTGGAGTTTGTACACAAGATAAAGAAACAATTAGAGGAGTGAAAAACAGTGACAAACCAAAAGATATCAGAGAAGAAAAATTAGATCACAGCACCAAATGGAGAAAAAACAGAAGAAAAAAAAAAACAAGACACAAGACTGGAGGCCCAAAAAAACAAAAAACAGATTAGGTGAGGCAGAAAGTGACGGACACAGAAGAGAGTCAACACAAGCTCAGAGAGGAAAAGGAACAAGGGCTGAACAGTTCTTTTATTTCCTGCTCCCCTCGGGCACGCCAAGTCTCATTTACCAGCTCTGTAACTGCATACACCTGACCCAACACATCAGCATAACATCCAATGGGCGAGCTGCACGCACACACACGCTGTCCACACATACCTAGCCCTACTACACCCATCTGCTAATGCTGCGCGTTTGACTCAAATTTAAAGGGAAAAGAACTAAACTCTGCAAAAGTCAGCATGTTTAGAGAAACACAGCATTCCTAATGCATAAGGTACACTTTAAAGTACACTCCTACTTGCTCAGATAATATCAATTTATTAGATCAAGTACAAATCACTGGTTAAACATGTAAACATGATGCACAGAAGGGAGAAAAACAGAGAGATATTTATTTGCAGCCAGGAGAACACAATGTGACAAATCCAAAGGACACGTGGAATTTGACAATGCATTGAAAGAAAGCACTCTCACTATCTTTAAAGCAACAGGACACTCCCTTCCAGCACATAAAGACTGACCGGGGATTCAAATCGAATCGATTGGCGCTGCCTCGCCCACTGGGCCACCTTGTTACAGAGTAAGGTCTTGGCACCTGTTGCATTCGAACAACAGAGCCTCAGTACCTGGGAAACCAGATAACAACGGTGGTTAAGAGCTCTCAGTGGCTCTGGCTGTGTCAACAATGGCCCCCCTTTTGCCGCCTGGGTACACACTTGCACGCAAATGCTCTGACGCACCCACATACACACACACACACACACGGAAGCATGAAAAGGCATGCACTTATTCATGCGCAAAGCATATACTCAGAGACCAATGCCTAGATCAGGAGGTGTTGGGGGTTGAGTGGAAATGCATCTGTCAAATACAATATGGAACTGCTTTCATCCTGCATGGCAACCACACGATAATCATGCGCATCAAGAATGCAGGTTGGAGTTAAAGATCTCTTACATGCTGTGTAAACAGAAGTCTTCACTATTTTTTACATCTTGACATAAGTGAGAGATGGGTTGTTTAAGGATATTTTCCACTTCTAATTTCCCGGGGGAATCAGGAGGTTTATCACTTTTTAGTGCCAGTATAGAGTTTTACCCTCACAGGTGTGTGATAAGGCAGTTAAAGTGGTAAATCCATCCAAAAGCCATCTGTCTGTCTGAGTTATGACTGGGGGGCGTAAACAGATCTAGTCAAAGTCAGTGTCTGAGCCGTCCTCTATTATCCTCCATAGCTCCCTTCCCAGACACACCCTTCTTCCCTCTCACACACACACACACACACACACACACACACACACACACACACACACACACACACACACACACACACACACACACACACACACACACACACACACACACATATAGGTAACGAGAGGGAAGAGCCTTACATACATGTAAATGAAATCTGTTGCGATCTTAACTTTATAAATCAGATCATATCCAGTATTTTTACACTTCTATTAGTAGAGGTGAGTTTGGAATATAATCCAAGAGTCAGAAAACAGCAAACAGCTCCCCACAGCATTGGTGAACTGAGCTCTACATGCTGCCTTGGGCCTGTTCAACAAGTTTGAAGTGTTCAAAATGTAATAAAGTGCTGCTCACCTAGAGCACATCACGTGTCAGTGCCAACCAGGCACACAAGAAATGTGCGCACATCCGACACACCTACTGCTGCAGTCAAATCTGAATGCAAATAGGACTTACACACACACACACACACAGTTGAATGAAGCCTCATGAAGTTCAGAGTGCAAATTCATCCTTTGAAAAAAAATAAAATAACATGCCCAACCCTTAAAGAGGTAGTACAGTCATCTAGTATTGCATTTTATAAAGTAGGGGGACTCCCAAGATACACTTTTAAAACAGGAATGGTCGAAAAATTGAAAGAGCAGAAGCCTTGTGTGGGTCAAGCTCCAAAAGACTGGATCATACATTTCCCATAATGCATGTCTTACATTAGATTATATCAAGTTGGCCCCTGAAATGCAAACTTTTTTTCAAACACCCCACACCTCCAGTTAGTATCTAAGACCTCTATTAGCTACAAATAGTATGTCCGAGCTGAGGCAACCCCAATGATGTCACTATGACATCACCTGGGTTGCTTTTGTCCGGCTACTCTTTTAAAGGTTGGAGAACCAGATGAGACTTTGTGCTACTGTTCACATAGGATCAGCAGTGCTCCTTTTGACATGTGAAATAAACTTAAAGTGCACTGTATTTAAATGTAATAAATGTCAAGAAGTACTACCCTGAGCCTCCCTCGTAGCATTTATTGCATTCGTATTAGTTGTTGCACTTACTGTATTCGTATCAGTTCGCTGCACTTATTGAATTCGTATTCGTTTACTGCACTTATCCTATTCGTAGTAGTTTGTAGCACTTATTATATTCGTATTAGTCTGTTGCAATTATTGTCTTCGTAGTAACTTGCCTCTGCACTATACTTTTGCTCTGGTTTATGCTTTTAGATGCTTGTTTAAGAAAGGAGATGCACTTATGACTTCTGGTGACTAGTAGTTCTCTTGAATACCTATGTTGAATACACTTCCTGTAAGTCGCTTTGGATAAAAGCGTCTGCTAAATGACTGTAATGTAATGTAATGTAATGTATTCCAATGTAACAGGCTACTAAATCCTCTTTGCAAGATAGAGTGCTACTATGTTTGTGGTCTTCCTATCACCATGTTCCCTCACCTGGAAGATGAGCACTTTAAAGTGGTTCCTCTTCAGCAGGTGGCTGTGGTTCGCCTCCAGCTTCTTCACCTGCACCGCCTGTTTGTCCATGCGCTCCCTCACGTCCTTCAGGTGCCCGCTGACTTTGCGCGAGCGCTCGAGCAGCTTGCTGACGCTGTTGGAGGTGCTGACGTGGGTCTTGGACAGGCGGGTCACGTCCCCCTGCACGACCCGCACGGCGCCCTCCAGGTCGGCCTGCCGCTGCTCCATCCGCTGCTGGTTGTCCTGCACCGCCTCCATCATGTTGACCAGCTTGTCCAGCAGCGCCACCACGGTGATGGCGCTCACCTGGCCGCGGTCCAGCGGGCTGCCCGGCGCGGCCGCGGTCGGGCTGCTCGGACTCTTGAAGCCCAGCCGGGAGAGGGTGCCGGTCGGGGTCGGGGAGGACGGGGCGGAGGAATGGCTGAAGCTCGGGAGGAGGATCTCCGTGGTTTCGGGCTGCGGGATGGTGTGGGTGCTGCCGGAGACGCTGCAGGGCTCGGCGCGGGACGCGTCTTCTTCCATGGTTCACAGGGGGCTCAAATGTCCCGCTTCAACGGGGCTGATTCACCTGGACACGGGTGGCAGTAGTTTTACTCTCTGGTGACGCAGCTGTCACTCGGTCCAGCTGGGAACTGAAGGCAGGGTGATAGTACTTCTTGGAGTTAATTCGGCATCCACGCCCCTTTCTACCCCCCCCACACACACACACACACACACACACACTCACACATTTGAACTTTCAAAACACCTCCCCTGCAAACCAAAGGGAGGGGCATGGTTGCCACGGAGACGGTGCAGGCCTAGCCCTGTTGACAGAATAGAGGTAGGGTTGGTTGGCGTGTCTCTCTCTCTCTCTCTCTCTCTCTCTCTCTCTCTCTCTGTGTGTGTGTGTGTGTGTGTGTGTGTGTGTGTGTGTGTGTGTGTGTGTGTGTGTGTGTGTGTGTGTGTGTGTGTGTCATTCCTTGTATGCTTGCTTGCTTTGTGTTTTTCGTGTGACTGCCAACTATTCCACTTTGTGCATGCCTGGCTGCATTTGCATAAATATGTGTGAAGGCTACTTCACGGTGTGTGTTTTTGTATTGTATTCTACCAAATTATACTGGACTGCATTGTTATAGAGGGGCGTGTATGGTGTGTGTGTGGGAGGGTGTTTGTGCATGTGCGTGCAACGAAACAAGTAAGTGAAGATAACATTTCAATCCAAATCAAAAGGCCAGTGTGTTTGTTTTTCAGGAATCAAAGCCAATATTTTCTTTAAGTTAAAAAACTGGTCAATGTGTGTGTGTTTCCCTGTGCCTATATGCTTACATGTGTGTATGACTGGGTGTGTGTGCCCTGTGATTGCCCCTTTCCTCTCCCCTCTTGTTTTCTGAGCTCTGTGTCATGGCAGGGGGCACGCTGAAATGGAAATGTGGAAATCCCTGTTTCAACAATGAGGTCATCCGCGTCCCTGGCTGCCTCTCTCTAAAACCCATCTCTTTGTCAGCATCACTGTAAATATTTCATTCACATCAACCCAACATAACATGTTTTAAAACCAAGTAAATAGGTGATAAGTGATGTTTTAATTGTGTTGCAACAGGATTTGCATGAAGCATGTGTTTATCTGTAATTCCTTCGCAGAGAGATCTACTAAGGCAAGAACTGTTTGATCACTGCTGGAAGGTATTCAAGCCCACACCTGACTTTTATTGAATTCTGCCTGATATGGTAAAGGCTTGGTCAGCCGACATCTCATCCAAGATCAATACAAAGCATTCCCACCCTAAAACTGAGATTAGGTTTTTTTTCTGCAACTGCTCGTATGCACACACAGTAAAGACACACCTAAGTACAGCATTGAAATATGTTGGCAGAGTCCACAGTTCTCCCCGGATCCAAACCGCATGAACAAAAGCATCTATTTTCAAACTGTGTTGTTATTTCAGTGCTCACTGAAGTGTTTGTAACTCGTTTTGCAGCTACAGTCCCTTTCACCAGCAGACGTTTTGACATGTCATAGCAGGTAACACAAATAAAAGTGATCAAATTAATTATGGTCCCATTCTATTAAGTATGTTACAACCATGTCAGTGAGCCAGTGTTCCAGGACCCTGCTCCACCTAAATGGAACAGGGCCATATATCATGCATTACACACCTTGTTTACCCTGCAATGACATGTCAAAATGGCTGCTGTTAGAAGGGCCTATACATACATTTCTGCACATTTTGGAAATACCGTTATTGGCTTTCTTGCTGAGAGTAAGATGAGAATATTGATACCACGTTGTACCTTAAATATGAAGCTACAGCCCGGACACAGTTAGCTTAGCACAAAGGCTAAAAAGAGTGGGAAACAGCTAACATGGCTCCGTCCAAAAGTAAAATAGCTTCCTACCATCGCCTCTAAAGATTGCTCATCAGCATGTTATATCTCGCATCCCCCTGTTTTCTAGTCTTTGTGCTAAGCTAAGCTAACCGGCTACGCGCAGTAGCTTTGTATTGACCAACAGATATGACAGTGGTATCAATCTTCTCATTTAACTCTTGCAAAAAAGCATATAAGCGTATTTACCAACATGTCCAACTATTCCTTTTAAAATAAATTGGTACCTTTATTGACATGGTAGCATTAGAATTTGTAATTTTTTTTGCTGTTACAGCTCAATCTTTTCACCAGCTACACATGCTTTCAGAAGCACTCTTGACAGATTTTCCCATGTCAACATCCAAGGCTAACACCTCTTCTTGAGGTCACTCGCTCGACAAGCTTCAAAGCAGCCAGAGTAGAGAGGGGGTGTGACACGCACTTGTCCACAAGCAAGTTTCCTTCTCCCCCTCTCTCAAAACCCCAGTGTTTCCAACCCATCCTTCTGTCGCTTGCTTCTCCTTGGGGGCACGCACATTTTCTCAACATAAAAGTATGAAATCCCATTCCTCGCGCTTGAACTCTTGACCTTTCCCACTTTCACCCCTCGGTTAGAGTGGACGGAATGACGCTCCCATCCTGTCATTCTTCCAGCTGTCCCCAACTTTCCTCTCCTTTCCTCTGCTCCCCCCCTTTTCTCCATCACTCCCTTTCCCCTCCTCTCTCATATCTTCTGCCTTCCTGAATTCCTCCCGTGTTCCCGATGGTCTGGCATGTTTCACACGTTCCCAGTGCCGGGTCAAGGAATGTTGTCTTTCCCTTGCCTGTTTTGCAGGCAACACTTGCTATTTATTCAAGGTTCCTTTTTGCGGTCAACCTTCCTAAAGTTACATTAAATAGAACGCACTTCAAAACAATGATGTCATGCGCACAAGCTGTCGGAGAATGGGTTAAATAGGAAAATGGATGTATTTGCCCTCTGGAGGCCTAGAAACACAAGTGCATGTTATAATTCTGACACTCAATTAGACCTGTGTAAAACGGAGCAATAGCCAATAATATATACATCAATCATAATTTATACCTTTATATTCTGCGAGAGGTGATTATGATTGATTGAGATTTTCTTATTTTGCTTGAGAACTTTTCCATAATGAAATCTTCAGCTATAAAATTATCCGTAAAGAAGTAATGGATGAAGCTACTGCAGGAGAAACAGAGAACAGCATATTCCATCATTTCGACAACAGACATGCTGCTGCAAGTCACATCATCGAATGAATGAGCTTCGTATCCTGGGAAACCGTCCTTGTGTTGCTTGAAAAACCTCCAGCAGGAGGTGTGGCATTGCTGCAACCGTTGGCTGCTGGCAAACTACCAGGATGGATAATATAACAAGTTTTGAGTTCTGACCTGAAGCCCACGCCCACACTGTATTTCATACACAAAAAAGTAGGAGATTGTTTATTCTTGGTGGGAACAACTTTTCACACACTTAAACACACATGATAAATCACCTGCACTGGGTAGTCTTGTTTCCTTGTCTTTGTTTCACCTTTACATCAGCAACAGTCCTCTTCACTGCTGGATGCATCTGTTGACTTAACAAGATGGTGACATGGTCCCTCCCTGTCCACCTCTGGGTTGCTCCAGGCCACAAAACACCAAACGCCTGCTTGATGGGGATACAAGAATGCAACTGAAACACTCAAAGGCAACATTTTTGGAGCCTTTAATGATGGTCTCCCACAAAGACAGCTTTGGTTGCAGGTAAACAGACAGTGTGGAGTATGCAATTTTGGAACCCACAGGCGTTCCCCAGACAATGATTTAGCTTTTTATTGGTTTAAAATTAGCGTCTTAACTGGTGAAAGAATCCTGTCGTAGGCGTTGTATCCTTCAGTCTTGAATCTCAAGTTGCTAAACAAACTGTAAACAATGAGGAGCACACAACATATTTCAGTAGTTCAATCAGGACATCAAGAATATATTTCCAATATCTCCATTTGCAACCTGAGGCCAAAACAATGACATACTGTGGATGTGTAACTGTGAGGGATGGATTATGATTTTGAAAAGAATATACCTTACCACAATAATCACATGCCATATGTACAAGAGAGTGTCATTTCCCCCCCTTTTTTAAACAAAGAAAGTTCAACTCATCCACCTGCTTCCACATACTTCATAGTCAGTTTTGCTCACTCTAGGTGATGTGACGTCTGCAAGAGACACAACAAACAGGTTCCCTGATCAGTGTTTAAATGTGACCCCTAATACTTGTGATTAGCAACAACAGTTCCGCACAGGTGGTGATACCTATGATGATATGATGGATGCCCGGCAGTGTTTGATTTCTTTAACCAGCTCAGACTGGATGTCTGGTCGCACAGTGGGGAGGCAGGCAGCAATGGTACCCTTTTGTCGCTAAATCAAAGGCCCCCATGGAGTGGAAAAATGGCATGCTGGGACCAAAACAGATGGCAATGGATCTTTAAATTACCCTTTTTTTTTTTCACAGACCAGCGTGTGCTGAACACACACTCATTTAAAGGTGGCCTTCTATGCTACTATAGGAGTGTGTGTGTGTTTGTTTCCTGTGGTGGGTGATTTCTGCGATGCTATCAATTCTGAAGCTAATGGAGCAATTTACTAGGTGTTGAGCTTTATGCTTGTGTGTGTGCTTGTTTGTATGTGTGAGTGTTCATGTTTTCATGTGTCCAACACCATCAATTGTCAGACCAATGGGCCAATCCTTCCGTGCCAAAGGAGTTGAGGTGCACTTTGTTGATTGTAAAATCAATGCAAAGGCTCTCCAGACCCGATGGTTCCCACAGCGTGGATTTCTGCAATACAGCCACGTGCCTCCCAGCAAAACAGTTTGATTTTGCTGTTATTTCAATCATCACCTGTGCTTCTCTCCACGTCATCTGTAATTTCCCCAGATGAATGTATCAAGTAGAGGACATTTTATTATTCAGTGGTATGTACATTATTTACATTTGAATGCCTTGGGGAGCCCGCCTGCACGTTCAAACATGCTGTCTAAAACGGTTTGGAGCCAGTTCTGGAATTTTGATTTTCTAAGATAGGTGTCAGATTCCAAAGCTGAGTGCCTATCTGTTCTGCTCTGTAGGTGTCGGGTGGGGATTCTACGAATGGGGAATTATTTCTGTGTACACTGTTTGTTTAGTTTCAATGTATTGGTCCTTTAAGGTCTTTGTCTACCGCAAATGAACCCGAGGCCGTCTGAGATGGATCACATCAATGCATTGCCACACTCTTACTCCACTTAATTTCACTTGTGCATTCAGTCGAGACACAGGGTGAACATTCAAAAGACATATAATCCTGTAAAAGGCACCTCTGTGCTTACCTTTGGCAGTAAGTATAGGGTTGGTGGGACCGCTAGGACCTCATCTGAGTTACAAAATGACCGGAGCGGACTTTACCATTAGGCTTGGCAACTGCATTGGCCCTCCTATAAGCTAAAGGTTTATTAAGATATTTAGATATAATACACACAACCCCTTAAAATAACTAATACAATGCTCTCAAATAACTTATTTTATCATTGTCAATGTGCCAACCCCTACGCACAACAGATGAATGGATTATTCCATTAGCAGGCGAGCCACCGCTGTGAACCATGCACTACGGTGGCCTTCAGGTAATGTGAAAACCCAAAATGCTCTCTCTAGAGCCGGTGTTTAGTTTGTCCCCTCTGGGTTACTGTATAAACATGGATATACCACATGAAGAGGACCCGCTCCCTATGTAGATAAACAGCTCATTCTAAGCTATAAAAAACACGATGTCACTAATGAAAACAGTTATGAATATTATATTCCATTTCTGCCGTAAATCCCCATAAATCCTACACACTGTTCCTTTAAGCCTCAAGGTTATGTGCTAATCACATCAACACTGTTATCACAGGGGGAATTCCCACGGTAAAGAAACTTTTGGTTGTCACGTTTCTGGCCACCTGATGAATATCCAAAATAACTTTGTTTTGGTCCCAACCAAATCTTGAGGGAAATATCTGGCTATTAAAATACTAAATGCTCCACTATGTTCATCAGCTGGTTGTTAAATGTAGGCCTATTTGTTGTCTCCAGTTGTTAGTAGTACTAACATGTCTGTAGGGGAAAAGCTAGCTAAATAAAGTTTCTATGCTAAATGGCTTAAACAAATACAACTTGGTTGATGCTAGGTAAAGTGCAGGTGATGGTAGATTGCTATGGAAGCTAACATTCACTTTAGTCCTATAAAACCATGGGACATGGGGTATGTTTAGAAATTCAATCTAATGCTTTACACTAAAATAATTTTTTTTCAAAGAAACAGAGCTATTAGAAAACGCAGGCTAAAGCTGAAGTTAGGTGTTAGTAAAAAAGTGACATAGTTAGCTTAGAGCTTAGCTTAACTTGGCGGCATACAAGTTACTTTCACACATTTTGTGCTTAAACTTAAACGTATAGAGGAAAATACAAAAGTTGAAACAAAACAACTTTCCTAATAACATACTTTGCAAAAGTTTGCAGAGGTAACTACTGTAACTTTGGTAATCTTTAACAACACGTTAGCTGACAAACATCTGACATTATCATTAATTACCATCCTCGCTAATGCTAGAACGCTAATGTTAGTCACAAAAGACTGAAGATGAAGTTATTATTGTCCAGTAGGATTTGAACATTCCACTCTCTGTATGAATTTCTAACATATTTATTTTGATTTCACTTGAAGTACTTTCGTTTTAACACAGAAGTAACTGTTCTGTCACCCAGACATTCTTAGAAAAAAATCTAAACTATTAATGTGCTGTACTGTTGGCAGCAGTTTCATGTTGAAATTTAATCTAAAAAGACTAACAGTAATATTCAAGTTGCATCCAAAATAAAATACTGGTGCGGTATGTTCCTCCTACACCAGCCACCTCTTACACGCTGTCACTGGAGCAAACTTTGTGCTCAACCAACCTGCATTTTACTCTGTTTAAACTGCAAATCCAAGTAATATGGTACACCCACAGATGGCAGAAATGAAAATCACATCACATGCTGTCCACATGTGACTAAAGTCTTCCTTTATTTCCTGGAAACAAGGTGGGGTTTCCTATTTTTGACAGCTTGTGGCCTAGCTGACTGTTTTAAGTAATTACCTGTGCATTTCACATGTTCAAACTTTTAAGTAGGTAAGAAGTGA
Organism: Anoplopoma fimbria; assembly: GCF_027596085.1. Lineage (NCBI taxonomy): Eukaryota > Metazoa > Chordata > Actinopteri > Perciformes > Anoplopomatidae > Anoplopoma > Anoplopoma fimbria. Next base: position 6,883,881 of record NC_072464.1, on the reverse strand, counting down.
AATCCATAGGCGCGGTATTGCTTTCCACTAATGATAGCATTCACCACATTGCTCGACCTCAGATGAGAGCAGATACTCAGACATTCACAGTCATTTCCTTCGTACTCCTCCCTGGCCTGAGGCCCACTGGATTTGAGCCCAAACCAGCAGGAGAAGACCGGAAACTGACAGGATTACACTGACTGGGTTTGCAGGGTACTACACAGACACACAGATGTGTACACAAATAGGGGTGTGCCAAATGGGTTGAACTGCAGACTACGGAGCCCGGGAGATGCCATGGTGAAAAAAACACAAAGCAATCCACGCTCTCAAATTACTAATTTGCCTCATATAACAACTTCTACTCTGGAACTATTAATTCATGCTCTCAATTTAATATTGTTTTTCTGTCTCTCCGACCCAAACAGAGCTACTCCTCTAAAGGAAAGTGGAGGAAGATGAAGGTGAAAGGCTTTGGGACTAGACATTCTCCACTGGGGATTTCAGCTTCCTAATAGGTTTAAGGAGGACAAGAACAAAGCTTTGATGCCTCTAAGAGTCGGAAAGAAAGGAGAAAATAGGTGCTCTCAGGCTGCTTATTTCAGATTTATCACACCGCATATGAAACCCTTGTATTTATGTATAGTGTGAATGCATCATTGCCTGATTTTTCTGCGTTAAAGTTAGTAAAGTTGGGTTGACTTTATGAAGTGTTTGAAGTTAATAACGTACGGCCTCTTCAGACAAACAAACATGTCTGTGCGGTATGCCCACAGGTCTATTACACAAAACGCTGGGAACATTTTTAAAGTCTGCCAGAAGAACCCACAGCTGACCTGAGAACCTCATATATGAACTACTACCTTAAGTCTAAATTATAATACATCAACTCTTTCTCAGGTGACTTTATTAATATGTAACCAGCAGTGTTGAAAAATAGTTTAATAAAGTTAATAAAAAGTAAAAATACTCATTATGTTGAAGGACATAATGAGTGTTGTATTATTGTCTCGATATTACAAGTGCAGTAATTTGTTAACATCATTGTAATGTAAAAAAATATTAATGTTTTTATTTTATATAATGTTTGGTTTAATCTTTTACAATACAGCACTTTTTGATTGCAAAACCAGAAGCTACCAACTGGCCGTCATATAAAATGTAGTGGAGGAAAAAGTGCAAATTAAGTATAAATCAATATAAGATGTAAACACTCTAACTAAAGGACAGGTTGCTTGAAGTAGTAAACTTTATATATTGATTGGATTTACTTACATTTCTCCATCACTTGTCCAAGGCTGTTTTTCTGGACCTCAATACCATATTCTTTCAAACTAGTGGAAGGACTCACCCATAAAACGCAATTAGATGTTAATTTCACTACTTTGTCTATTTACGTCTGTAGATCTCTATATTCAACGAACATTTCAGAAAACTTGTTATTTTCTTTATGTAAGTGATCAACTTTGTGATATGTATAAGCTAAAGTGTTTGCCCTACTCACATGGGGTGTCAACCCTTAGGCAGGAAGCAGTTAGTAAAAAATGGATAATAGCTTGTCTTGTGTTTACACAAAGGTTAATCCTAGTGTTGGCACTGATGGCTGATAGAGTTCCGGGGACTTTAGTGCAGCACAAACACAGCACCAATCCCCCAAAAGGTCAGTAACAGATGAACATCGCTCCGTTGAAGTACTTCGGTGATAAATTACAACATTTTGTGGTTCATAGATGTCGTGGATACTGAATGAACCAAAGTTTTTTTTCCAAATAAAAAATGTTCGTTGTCGGCAGGATTCGAACCTGCGCGGGGAGACCCCAATGGATTTCTAGTCCATCGCCTTAACCACTCGGCCACGACAACCGTGTCCCAATACATGCCACATAAAAAATAGATAAACCAACCAATACCAGCAGCCATTGTCACTGACGGCCTGTTGAATAAATAGACCGATCATGCATCATCTTTCCGCCCACATTTACCTCTGAAGTCGGCGGAAGTGAGGCGCGGTTGCGGCACAGCACCATCTAGCGGTGGTGGACACCTGAATCTGATTACAGCTGACATTCATTGATTGACATGTTTATTTCTATGCACTTCAAAGTCATTTGAAAAGTAGAAAGTCGGTTAAAACGACACAACAGCGACAAAGGAAAACAATATGTGGAGCGAGGGCGATAGCAAAACATGAATATATACTGGGATGGACATGGAAATGAAAGGAGAAATGAAAGGAGTTATGTTGCTACTTAGTTTTGATAAACAGTCTTATTTCTTTTGGGGTACAGGATCAAGTAGGATACAGGATCATGTGTACAAAGAGTCACAGCTGTAGAGGAGATATTCATTAAAAGTAAATTCCGGCATTGAAATGCCCTTAAAGTAGGCCTATAAAGTAAAGTACTCAATGCAAAAAATGTATCATGTGAATGTTTTGTATTATATTATTAGATTAGCCATATTTTGCTGATGCATTTAAGTGTGAGTAGAATTGAAGTGCTGTAGTTGGTAAAGGCGGAGCCAATTTAAAATAGTTATACTGTTGGTTAGTTAAATCTGTGAATACATCACATTCTGTAAGTTTATCAGTTTTTTTGTAACTCATAATACAATGCTGTCCAATAAATATAATGGAGTATAAAGTAGAATGTGTAGTGAAGTAAAAGGATGAAGTGTCCATGTCTTCTTTCAGACTAGTGGAAAGAAAACATCCAAAAATATAGATTGAAGTGTATATTTTACACGTTTTGTCTTTTTGTGTCTGTAGATTTCTCCTTAATTCACCAAAGATAGCATTATATAATGCCTCATTTGCACATTTTGTCATACAATTTCAAAAAACTATAAATAAAAAAATAATAGTTTAAAATGCAGAGAATGTCACATATATTTGTATATAGTTACTAGATTAGCCCAATTGACATTACAAAAAACATGATTGTGACATTTGAAGATACTGACTAGCCTCTATGTTATTTCCTGATCATTGTAAAATAAGTTTGCCACGACACAAACAAAGAGCGACACAGCATGTTACATTTCGTGATATAAATTATTTATTTACATTTACAGAAAAATGACCCCATCAAGACAATGTAGTAATAACTATTGGAAATAGAACCCAAGATACAGAAGCCGACGTCATCGTCACAACCCAAACAGAGAGCTCTATAATAACATTGTGCCCTCTGTCAAAGGTCTCCTATAACACAAGGTGCAAAGGCATCACGTGTAGCCCCGAAAACCCCCCACCCCCACCCCCTTACTGGACCGAACAACACGCACCTCATTTAAAGCCCGTTAGCCTGGTTTTCACTACCCCGCTTTGCTTTGACCCCTCATCTAGAAACGACAGACACCGGCTAGCCCGCCTCTACCAAAGCTCACACATCTAATACACATTCCCCCAAACACACACACACACACACATACACTCATATACACACACACACACACACACACACACACACACACACACACACACACACACACACACACACACACACACACACACACACACACATTCAGTATCCTCAATGCCCCCTCCCCCAAACACCTCAAAGTCTTTCAAAAAAAAAAAAAAAAAAAAAAAAAAAAAAAACCTGGGGGAAGTGACACGGTGCAGGGAGACACATCTGCACCTGAGGGGGTTGGCGGCGGTGGGGACTGATGTCACCCCACGTCTGCGAGTCCGGTCTCTGACTGGTACTCCAGCTCTTTGCTTTACCGCCATCCTCCCTGGGCATCCTTGAAGTTCATACTGGGACGGAGGGCGAGGAGTGAGGGGGGAAGCAGATCCTAATTTTCCGGGGGTTGGCCTACAAAGGGGGAAACATCTAACGCCACAGTGCCCCGTAAAGTGGAGGTGGACTCGGTCCGGAGTGTCTGGACTCAGATGAGCCGCGTGGAGGCGCGCATGGTGTTCTCTGTACTGAAGTGGACATTGTTCTGCTTCTGCCGGTTGATCCTGTTGGTCCGGGGGCACTTCCTGTGCAGGAGAGAAGAAGGTTAGCGTGGGGTGCAAGGAGATACATGCAGGGGTTAGCTATGACGCTCTGCAGCTGTGAAAGCTCATTCTGATGCAATTCTGATATTTTCATAAACCTCAGTATGCTTGTCCTGAAAGAATTTCTTAAAGGACGAGGTTGGAAATATTTTTCTTATGTCAATAAATTCAAGGAAAAGACCAAAGCCAACATTAATTGACTACAATCAAAGCCTGATGTATGTTTTTCCTCTGTGCCATAGAGCTCCATTGTTGCTCAAAAACTCAACAATGAGCCACACCATTGTTTTGGGAGACATGTTGCTTCACTATAATGCTCTGTATTTTGAGTGCTATAGTCACTAGTGCATGAAAGGTGTATCAGTCCACATCTGAAAATAGTCCCCAAAACTGTCCAGGATGTACTCTTGATCAAATAATGGCCTACTTTTGATTTCAGAAGTGACACAATGAAGTCAGACACAAATAAAAATAAATAAATAAAAAGTTTTTTATGACTTTATTCTTTATCATTGCTTCTCTACTTAAAATACAAAAGGTCCTTTACTGCCTTGCAAGTTATTAATGTTCAATTTGTAATCGTTATTAAATACTGATTGAATAAAGATAAAATACTTTTCCAGCCAGTAGTGCTCAACGACCTCCACCAACAGCGCAGAGAAAAATTAATGTTGCCTGAAAAATCTAACTTTGGGTTAAAAAAGTCACTCACTCATACAGCTAACTGCTTTAAGCTCAAATGAATAATTCAGTTCTGAGAGACAAACTAATGTTAGTTTTGGTCTTTTTCTCACATGTGTCCACAGTAGGAAGAATACAGAATTGTGTGTGAACGACATGATGTCTTGCACTGAATCCCTTTCGAGCAGACCTTTTCCAACATGTGACATGATGTTATACACAGGTGGCAAAGCGTAGAGATAACCTTTTCCACTCCCGCCTCTTTGTCCTTTAAGTGAATGGCAAGTCTTTAAAACCTACTTGAATCACAAACACATCCAGCAGCATTCATAACACTACAGCTCAGACTACCCAACAGAGATAGGACACTGATTCAAACGTCAACTTTATGAGGTACACCTGGTCAACTGCTCATTAGTGCAAATATCTAATCAGCCAATCACGTGGCAGCAACTCAATGCATCTAGGCACGTAGACAAGGTCAAAACGATCTGCTGAAGTTAAAACCAAGTATCAGAATGTGGGAGGAAAAGTGATTTAAGTGGCTTTGAACGCTGCATGGTTGTTGTTGGCAGATGTGCTGGTTTGAATATTTTAGAAAAACACTTATCTACTGGGATTTTCACGGACAACCAACATCTCTAGTGGTCCGAAAAAGAGAAAATATCCAGTGAGCGGTGGGTAGGGTTCAGAATTTGGTGTCAACAACACGAAAGTACAAATCCATCCTGCCCAGTAGTAATGGTTCAGGCTGGTTGTGGTGGTGGTGTAATGATAATGAGGGGGATATTTTCTTGGCACACTTTGGGCCCTCAGTACCAGTTGAGCATTATTTAAATGCCACAGCTGACCTGAGTATTGGACCATGTCCATCCCTTTCTGACCACAGTGTACCCATCTTCTAATGGCTACTTCAAGCAGGATAACACGCCATGTCACAAAGGTCAAATCAAAGTGGTTTCTATAACATGACTATGAGTTCACTTTACTCAAATGAGCTCCACAGTCACCAGACCTCAATCCACCAACTGAGAGGCTGCTCTCGTACAGCGTTCAGAGATACACCCACTAAGTTGAAAGCACTGTAATTCGTGGATATCCCACAAAATCTATTTGTATGCAATCCACATAATTGTGAACCAGGAAGTATAAAGACCACAAAAAACCCAAACAGGGAGGGCAAGGTTAAAGGTAGGTTAAGGTGGGTGGGTCGAACAAAAAAACGGTCAACCAGGAGACTGCTGTTTGTGTCGGGTGTGAAACGAGAAGTGAACGTTGATTAATTTGTCAAATGCTACAGTAACAACACTACCGTAATTACTTAAAACCAAGCCATGATCTTTTCCTTAACCTTTAATTTTGTTGCCTAAACATAACTCAGAAGTTTCCTGTGAAGATGGAAGTTTATTTTGAAAAGACTGTATGCATGTGACAAGCTGAAATTGACATGTGTTGCTAGACTTTACCAGATTTTCGCTTAATGGATGTTCAGCTGACCAATCTGCAGCAACTGTGTTATGCTGTCATGTCAATATGGATCAAAATCTTAGAGGAATGTTTCCAGCATCTTGTTGAGTCAATGCCACGTAGAATTAAGAACGGGGGTCAAACCTGACACTAGCATGGTGTACCTCATAAAGTGTCAAGATAGCGTTTGTCTGTATGGATATATTCATTCCTCTACACATTTTGTCCGTTCACTAAACCCCACTGAAACAAGTGAGAGCCGTGTGATGCATCGTGGATTGTTTTTTTTAATACTTTTTTCGCTTTAAATGAATATCCCTGAGCAGCAGGAAACACTAATTGAACAGCGTCTGTATTCAATGTTGTAATTCTCCCTTTCCTCCTCTATCTTCTCTCCTTAACCTCTCCCCATGCCCCCTTTCCTCATTTTGTCCCCCATCCTCCTCCCCTCCTTTGCTCAGAGGAGCAGTTTTGTCTCCGCCAAAACTCTTTTAAAACTCTTATTAAATGTCATAAATTGCTTAGGTTGGCTGGAGGCAGACAAGCCCCAGGCCCATATATATATATATATATATATATATATATATATATATATATATATATATATATATATATATATATGTATGTGTGTGTGTGAGTGTGGGCGTCTTTACTGTGAATACAAAACGTCTGTTCAAACACAAGTTTGTATGTCTACACAGATATTTCTGTGTATCTTTGCTTGTACGAAACACGCTGCATGTTTTCTGATGTGTGTGTGTGTGTGTGTGTGTGTGTGAGTGTGCATGTGCGAGTGTCCAACCACAGGGTTTGTGACGATACTTTCTCTCTCTGGTGTAAGCAAGGTGACCTTTCAGCTGTCTCCTCCAGGCTCAGGAGCTCCACAGCCCCCTTGTGACTCCCAAACACAGACCGCATGGAAAATACTGCTGCCAGGCTCATTAAGTAGTCTGTGTTTGAATGTGTGTGTGTTTGTGTGTGTGTGTGTGTGTGTGTGTGTGTGTGTGTGTGTGTGTGTGTGTGTGTGCTAGGGCATGACTCACCTGGTAATGCAGAGCACCACCACACAGATGATGACCACCTGAAGTGCTCCAATGATAGAGGCGATGAGGACATAGTGCAGTTTGCCAGAGCCTGGCACCACGTAGAGCACGTTGTACTCTTTGATGTCACACTGGGGGCCTCTGAAACCCGAGTGACAGCTGAGGACACACACACACACACACACACACACACACACACACACACACACACACACACACACACACACACACACACACACACACACACACAGACAAACACACACAAAGTGAGATGGAAAGAGAGAGAACAAGAGTCATTTCTTTGCACCGAGAAGACAGGTTTATTATTTCTTTGTTTCTAATTGAGAAGTCAGTACCTGTTTGGTAAAGACGTTGCGGAGGAACAATGCATTTGTGTGACAGTGTAGCGTCTAAGCTTATTCTTTGCTGTGACTGTTTGGATGAACACCACTGATAACGGCTTGCAGTGGGCAAGGGGAGGGGGGGCTCCATACACACAAAAGCTGGAACAACAGTTACAGCGTAGCTATGGAAACGGACGCAATTGTTACCACTGGGGCTACGGAAGCGATGGAGGTACCACATCTTGTGTTTTTTCTCCCACAAATTTCTGATGCCGGTGGATTATTATTGGTGAGGACAAACAGCAGTGGCGGTAAAGCTAAGCAGACAACTTTCCGTCCCCTCCGAAAACGCTGTTATCACTCATTTAACAATACACAGTACAACCAATTGCACGACACAGGTGTTGTCTTGAAGCTGTACTTGTCGCATGACTTTGCGATCATAGAACTGTGATTTGATAGACAGCTTGCCTGGTTAAATCACCATTGTGACTGTTAACTATAATTCAGGTATTTTAGAAAAGCAACTTGAAAGAGAGGGATGTGAAGTGTCGATGATATTGTGGTTTTCAGATTTAGCCAGCTTAGTGTGGACGTGGTCTGAGAGAGCCAAACATACACACACACACAACTGAAAGAGAAAGAGAGAGAGAGAGAGAGAGAGAGAGAGAGAGAGAGACTAATGGAGATCATCTTTGTCCTCAGAGAGGGGCTAAAATGGTTCCCCTTTTAATCTCTCTTTCTCTCTCCATCTCCCCTTCTTTCTCTGCTTGCCTCTCTCTGGGGAGGTTGTTACCCACCAACACCTGCATATCCTTGTTTGGTACCCAATCACACACACACACACACACACACACACACACACACACACACACACACACACACACACACACACACACAGAGTCTCCTTCACATTCTCTCTCCCTGCGACCTGACACTGGGTAAAGATGAACATTGCAACCGTGTTCTGTTTTGTGCTTTGTTTCCACACACGCACGCCACTCACATAAGAGACCGCTGTGCTTCCCTCCTCATTAGGACACAACTTCCAGTGTTCCTGCAGCCAGCAGGGGGCAGCAGAGACCTTTCACACTCCCTCTCTGCTGAGCCCTGCTCTATATGCATGAAGAATGTCTGGCTGGGTGAGCCGGGACGAGCGAGGTTAGGGAGAAAGGAGAGAGAGATTGAGGGAGCGAGCGATACCAAGACCCCCTGGCTGCCACGCTATCAGGCTGTAAAAGATGGCATTCACTGTGCGTGTGTGTGTGTGTGTGTGTGTGGGTGGTGGGTTTTAATATAATTTCTCATTGTACCTTTATGTAAATGCATGTCTGGGCTGCCAGTGTTCAGGTCTATCTTGTGTGCTTAGGTGAATAGGTATCTTCACTGTATGTGTGCTGTCTGTTGCAGCTGTGCGGCTGCTGCTCTGTAAGTGTGTGTGTGAAGTGTGTCGGCATTTTGCTGTTTTTTTGCACTTGTAGTTCCATACATTTGAAGCCAAAATATGACCAAAACCCTCCAAGGGGAAGACACTTTGCTGCACAGTGTTTGTATTCGTTTGGATACTGTTTTCACCAAAGGCAGTGCTGAGATCTGGGAATCACTAGAGGAAAGTCTGAGGGAGCGAGAAACAAAGCCCCAGGTTGGCAGAACTTTTTCTTCTTTTTCTTTTTCTAAGTTTCAAGTTTTGTTGTTGTTCCTCTTCAAGGTGAGCCTCCATCACAGTTCACAGACTTCCAGGCTAAACTGCCCGCACACAAGTTTCCTTCTGCAGTGAGGGATTATTCCAGAAAAGTTCAGGCTAAAGCCGGACAAGTTTGTTTCGTACCTCTGACAACCAACAAGCCTCACACCCTGTTGAACTACGTACAGATCTCAGCTCTGTTTGGGGGGAAGTTATCACAACCAAAATGATGGCCAAGCGGAATAAAACCTTAACGATCCTTTAAGTTGGTGGTTATAAACACTCCACTGTGTTCACCAGCTAGTCGCTAACTTTGTCTGTTTGCTGTATAGTGCTGGGTAGGCAGTGCACAGTGGGTTTTATCAGAGCTTTTTAACTGAATTAAAACAGTAAAGTTGTGAGAAGTAAAACCAAAACAATGAGCTGAAAGATTCTAAAAGGCAATTACTTTTTCATCTATATTACATAAATTACAGTAGAACTACTTTAAGGGGTTGGGCCTTACACTAATAACTGTACTAGTATCAGACTGTTAGCAGTACTTATGTCGATCACTTGCAATTGAAACACTTTAAATAGATTTTTTTTTTTCTATGCTGCTGTGAACAATACTCAAATATTTCAGAGCTTCTGGGAACTCGCTGATGACACACTCGAGGCGTCAGTCATCCATGACGGTGACAGCAGCACGGCAGTGTGTTTACAGCCAAGTATTATCACTGGCAGACAGATGATGGTGCAACACAGTGTGGGTTCTCAAGATTAAATCATCACCGAAGCAAAATGGATATTGTGAAACAACATCATGATGTGCGTGGAAGGAAACACCAACATTTTAGCAGAGAGAAATTCCAACGTTTGGATTCATTTGAAGCAGTGCAGCATATTTGACTGGTCAACAGCCAGATCTCGAATACCTCCCCTCTCTCAGCACACGGGCCAGGTAAACCAGCCAGATTGAGAAATAAATGGGCTCAAGCACTCTCCTTCAATTGCTAAATGTTACAGCTGTCTGGCCATCTTACATAACAGGCTTTCTTTTTGGTGTCTGCAGATGAGGGACGGAGAGCGTCATCAAATTTGTGGTGAAAAAATAAGAGCCGGTCTGAGTCCTCTTGGGTAATGTAGGATATGTTTACAGCCATAACAAAGAGTTACAATGTAAAAACATTGTTGCCAATAATAGCTAGGATTAATATAATTGAACTGATGGCTGCATAAGAATCTGTGCACTGTAGCCCATAATTAGCTACTACACATATAGCCTTATTGATTGCTAGCTATTAAAAAACCATTCAACTCATTGTGAATGAATAATCAATAGCCCCAACTCAAATGAATTCTGCTAAAATTACACCAGATTTAGAAAATAGTGTTTGATTACCTTATTTTTTAGCGATGTTCTTAACTTCCCTGCAAATATTGTTGCATTAACTGTTAAAAAGTGTAAAAATATACCAAATACTTGATTCTGATACTGCAGATGATATTACTACCTGTCTGCCCTGTCCCTACCCGTCCCCACTAAAAGTAACACTGTATGTGTGTGTGTGTGTGTGTGTGTGTGTGTACCTGCAGGAGGGCTGAGCCAGGATACTAGGGAACTGACACTCCCCGTGGACGCAGTAGTTTTTGTAGTGATCTGGACAGGGGATGTACAGGCCGCGGGCCAGCTCGTTCCTCGGATCCTCTTTTTCCTCAACTGTGTAAGTAAACACACACACACCACCACCACCACCACACACACAAATGATTAATCTTTAAAGCGTATGTGCTCTTTATCGCTTATGAACATGCTGTACAAGAAAGACGCAGATTTCAATAAGTGAGGAAGAGTAAAATAAAAATGGGCAGAAATGAATGAAGTGAGAGAAATGTCTGTGAGCGACATAAACAAAGAATTGAACAGAGTCAGGAAGACTAAGCTCTGAGTGGCAGCACATGTTATTTGGTGATCTGCCATGCACTCACCTGTGAGGTCGGTCCGTGCGAAGTGTCCATCTTCGCCTTTGATGTCGCCTGGAAAGGCCAAAAACACATTAAAACTGATCTCAGGTCACCACAACCTCTCCTGTGGCTCCCGCCCCCCTCCATTATGGGTTACACGTTCAAACTGATGCCGGTGCAGGTAAGGGAGAGCTGAATGTGAATCATGATCCCGAACAAAGGGTTCACCTGGTGTGTGCGCCTGTCCGGTTAATGTGTATTTATGTGAGCTATTCTCTTCAAAAGTGAGAAAGCGTCAGCCCTGAAGTATTATCCTGAACAAAGAGTAGAATGGAGCAGAGCATGATGGAAAGGATCAGAGGGAATAATGCATTTTTTGCTCACCTTATTGACGCTGCATTGAATTCCTCTTTTCACAATGGCTAGACAAAATCTCCTTCCAATAATTATCATTTTATTGCAATTGATTTCTTTCAGTGGTCCGTGAATTTATTCCCTCAAAAGGAGTCTGTGAAAGTGGGTTATGATGCAATTATTATTATTATGTTTTTTCTTATTTCTTTTTTTATTGGCTCTTGGAATACCAAAGGAAGAATAATACCAGGGAAATAAAGCAGCGTTTCCGTGACATCAGAACCTAGAGACTTGTATGCATGACATCCACTAAAGAAAAATCAGATATAAGACCAAATTCCTTTTTGGGACTGCTCAGAAGCGGAGACGCTGCAGACTAAACAGGACTACAGCTACAAAAATGCCTCTTTTTTTCTCTCTTCCTCTTTTATTTTTTCCCAGCTTCACACATTGATGACAACTTGAGGTCTTAATGATACAACACTTCAATTTATGAGCATCTGGTGCTACTTTTTGCTACTGTAGAAAGCAGGACTATTTCAAGAAAAATAAAACTAAAATGTCAAACCGTTTCCCTATAATATGACAACATACACACGGCGGAATAGTATAAACAGTAATCTAAATATCAAAGTGCCACTTTGATTCCTGGCTAGCGTACGATCTACTTTTTCACAGGTCCAAATCCCTCCGTTTCTAGACATTTGCTGGGCTCTCCACTTTTCCTGATTGAAACAGAATGCATGGAGCCGTGATGGGATCGATCAGGTTGGTCCGAGCCCAAAGGGTGTAACATGGGGGAATACAGATTTCTATTTGTGTTCCAAAGCTGGTTAGCCCTGATTACTTTACCCCCCATTACTCCTCAAAGCCTTCATCTCGGTTCTCACATCTCGATCAATTGTCCTGTTGGTCCTCGGTGGATGCACAGCCAATCAAATGCTCACAAATGTACCCATACACAATAGAAGCCGCTAACAATTGAGATTTGAGCCCCTCCCCTGGATTGTGACTGTCTCTTTCTCTCTTTCCACCTAATGACAGCCATATATTGTGGTTGCATTAAGCAAAATGAGCTCAAACTAAGGAGGAATTAAAGTGTTGGTAGATCATACCTCAAATAAAATAAAATAAAAAATAATATCCCAAAAGAATTATTCTAAGGCGCCTTTGTCTTCTCCCCACGTGGATTAGCAATATGATTCGGTTTAGGGATTTAACCACAGAGATTAATAAAATAACTTTATCCCTGGAACCGCTACAAACAAATACTGCACCCAAATAAAAGATACTACAATAAAAAAGGGGGGATTATCATTCAGTAAAATTATCAATATACATAGCAGAGAAGGCTATGTGGGATTTGGGGATTATCTTTGCACACTATTCCGGAACTATGATTGAGTGCAAATATCTGTAATTCTGAAATGTGGCTGGAGCTGCAGCTAGAGGGAGATATAGAATAGTGCGGTCTGCATTCAGCTCTGCAAGCTCCCTCATTTGTCTCCATGGCATCATCTGGTGGTGTGTGTCTCTCAGAGTGAACCCATGCACGCCTGTGTGTGTGTGTGTGTGTGTGTGTGTGTGTGTGTGTTTGTGGGTCTGACCTTGGCAGTGGCCCAGGTACTTGACCTCGATGCGTTCCTGCTTCTGACAGGACGCCTCCTTCACCTGGCAGGGGTTGTCATAGGAACGACCGTCCGAGGCGCACACCGGGTTGAAGCTGATGTGGGAACAGTCGATGTTGCAAACACACCTGCAGAGCAAGAAATCACGTTAGTCTAGCAGCCTGGGGTTTTATTTATTATCTCTGTCAAGATCTCAAATAAATGAGATCTGAAGTATTAATGAAAACGATAGCATCTTTATTCTGAGAGACTTATATGTGGTTTGGACTGCGAGGGACGCGGCACAAATTCGTTCAGGGATTAAAAACGAGACAGCAAAATAACAAACAGTACAGCTTGCATGTTGGACCATGCATAGTAATCCTGTTCAAACTGGGTTCTGGCACATTCAATCTGACACAATAGCAAATGGATTTAACTCTGCGAGAAGAGACAGGCTCCACGGAGGGCTTGATTGACAGATGATGTATTCTTATAATGGCAGGAAGCAATTAATATTGACAGACTTGTAGATAACAAAGCTGTGCATTGTTTGTGTTGCAGGGGAAATTGCAGCAGAAAAAAACAGCCACCATTCTAAGGCTTTCAGATATGTAATTTATTCTAGATAGCATTGAAAAATAGCCTGAATGGGAAATAATAACTTGCAAGCTAAAGTTATCATAGTGCACACTGAAACAGCTCGATGAAAAAAAACAAAAAACATTGAAGATTGCAGAGCAGCTTTCTGGTATTACCCCATGTCTTTTTAATGTCCTCCAACAAAGCCCACTCGGCTGAGAAATTCTAAAAAAGCGATCTGGATGAAGATGAGGATGGCCCCAGAACATCGGCTTCGAGGCCACAGGCTTGTTGGGGGTATTATTGTCACAGCTGGGCACTAAAGTGTGGCCTAGATTACCTTCAAATGGAAATTCTCTGTTATTTCCACAAGCAAGTAATAATCACTGATAGCTTGATTAGCCTAAAGTGGCAATATCTATGTTTCTTTTTTTTGCTTTATCTCATCATTATGAAGTAAATGTTGATTGCACAATGTAATGGCTATAGAATAATGACACCCTCGGTGTTTAGATTGTGTCCCTATTAGCCTCGCTTTCACTGTGCAATTCTGTCCCCCACTGGGTCGTGATTTCCCGGGAGAATGAAGGCTCCATCTTTTACCAGTTTTACTCTGCCTTCATAACAGCACTGAGCTCGGGGTTTTTGGTTCAAATTGGGATTCTTACGGTGGGTTCTTGCTTTGGACAGTAGCCAGGCTACTAGCAGTGGTCATGTTGCCTACGCTGCTGCTAGATAACACTAGCGACCCGAAAACAAACCAGGGGCTACAAACCCCCCCCAAAAAAAAATCTGGCCTCTAGTGTTAGCCACCGCTAGGTCAACACTACAAGCAAGAAACAAACATCTACAATACGTTGTCTGTTTGGTATCTGAACAAAGATTAAGTCAAATTTAAATTAAAAGTCAAATTACAACAGTTTTCAGGTTGAGTAAAAAACATGGTTTTGTTTAAAATGACTACATTTTACTAAAATACTTTTTTTAAAGCTACGGACGTAAATTAAAATAAGTACGTTCACTTTTGGTTTCAAATGGGACACCATCAGCAGTCAGCTGGGGGAAAGTCCTATGATTATTGACCCTTCCACCACTTCAACCTCCTCCCTACACAAACTTTGTCTTTTTTTTTTGCGGACAGTCTAAGGACGTATTTGTGATACGTCACAAACAAATGTAATCCATGAAAAAACGTTTCTCTCGAAACATAACTCACAATGCAGTTTGGTTGCATGGGAACGCACTTTTTAAGAGACAGGGCGTGGGGCCTTCTGGAATTCAACCTCTATAAAATGCTAAATTGGTAAATGGACTGTACTTTTCTAGTCCTACGACCACTGAAATTGCTTTTACACTACATGTCATCATTCACGCATTCAAACCCATTCATACACTGATGGCAGTGGGCTACCATGCAAGGTGCCACCTGCCCATCAGGACTCTAACTAACATTTATACCCATTTATACAGCCTGCGGGAGCAATTTGGGGTTAAATTTCTTGCCCAAGGACACATCTGCATAGTCCAGCATAGCTACCAGCCGCTGGATCGCAAGCACAAATCTAAGATGAAGCCATGAAAATAGCGCAGAAAAAATATGCAAATATAGCTAGGCTAAGCACAAAGAGACAAAGCGTGTTCCAAAACTAGAGTGAATGTCAATTTTTTCTTTGGCGTATAGCTGCAATAGCCGCGTACACCCATTTGCTTTTCCAACTCTGTGTATCGGATCAGTTACGTCCTTCCATACAGCTGATATTTCGTGTCTTTTTGTGGCAGATTAATACTTTCATTTCTCAGTGGCTCGGGTGCTTACTTGATGCTTTCAGCTCTCGCAAATTAACTGGGCAATTTGCTGTCGCACCACAATTTTCGGTGAAATTTAAGTATGAGACATTCTGTGTTTGTCTGTGTGTGTGTGTGTGTGTGTGTGTGTGTGTGTGTGTGTGTACAACATCTGCAAAAATGACAGAGAGACAGTCTTGCACTAGCGTGCATGTGCATAAACAATTTTGTGTGTGTGTGTGTGTGTGTGTTCACGTATTTTGGCAACTATGTAGTGTGACCCTTAACTGTGTGGTGGGCCTGATCAGCAGAAATTACGCCCAGATTGCCTTCCCTAGACAGTTGCTGCTGAGTAGCGCTGAACACTAGATTCTGTAATTATAAACCTGTCATTATTCTCCTGGTCTTTTCATTTTCCCCTGGTGCCAAGCGCTCAGTAAAGCACAGGCATTCAGCTGTCTTACAGCTGCATTTGCATATGCACCCACGTGGGCGCCCGCCAACACATAACCGTGTGCCCACACACACACATACGCACACACAAGAGCAGACACCTTCTCAATCAGCCATGATGATTCGTACTGCTGACATTGATGTTGATTGAAACGCCATGCGGTAAAGCGTGGCAGTGCTCAGCTACTGTTGTAGTGATGGATCAGCAAAGTAAGAACGATGTGAAGAAAGGCTTCGTTATGCATCAGAGCAGACACGGCTGTATCAAAATCCTGCTTGACACTGCAGGTGAGCCGATGCAGCTCTGAATGACCTGACAAAGGGGTTACACAATGACACTGTAACACCGGTTTAAAGGCAAAATGAGTAGGGCTTTCTGGATAAACAATGTATAGACTCATTTCATTATCTGTCAACAGCTTTTCAACAGAGTAATAGTCTCAAAATGAACTGTTGACTGAACATTCTGTATATCATCCACATAAGTAAAAAAAAAACTGCCTGTGGAAAGATATTTTGTTTTCAATTTTTATTTGATGTATTTTTTTCACTAGAAATGAATCCCCATCCGCTTCCCAATCAAGGGTGTGAAAATGACAAGAATCAGAGATAAGAGTACATTGATAAACTATCACAGATCCAACACTGTCTTTGTGACAAAAATTGATAAAAAAATATTTTCACTCTGAGCTCATCTGCCTCTGATGTGTGTGTGTGTGTGTGTGTGTGTGTGTGTGTGTGTGTGTGTGTGTGTGTGTGTGTGTGTGTGTGTGTGTGTGTGTGTGTGTGTCACCACGCTCTCTGTAGCAAGTCACATATGCCAAGCTTTTCACTGAGGAAATAAATCTCAAACTAACAGAAATGTCAGACTCTACCATGTACAACACTGCCTGAAATCTTTACATTACATTTTCAGTATGCAAAACACAGAGTAGTATCAGAAAATGTACCAGTGGCAATTTACATCTTGCAACACATTTAAGAAGCAACGTGTACGCTGACAGCAGCAAATGTCACACCAAAAGTACACCGGCCCCAAACGCTGTTTTATTTACAAAGACTTGTGCCCATATAGCTTTATTTAAAATAATAAATGTAGGATACTGAACCTGGGTAGATTTCAGGTAGCATTATGGCAAAAAACTAAAATGAGCCAAGTTTCAAATGTAATACTTTGTAGTAAATGGCTGCTGTTGTCGGTGAAGCTCTAGACATCACCCTGGTATTTGTCATTCAGTATTTGATATAAAACATAAGAAAATATGTTAAGACACATATTATTAAAACTGTGTATCTAGACAAGTGTCAAATCCTCTAAGACGGTTAAATACACACCCCTACTTCAATTGTGAAAGGTGGATGCCGGTACCACATCGTTAAAGCCAAAATGATCTGCAGAGCTAGATACCACTAGATGCAAATTAGTTTTTTTTTTTAGTTAACCTTGAAAGATTACTCTAATTTTGAAATAGCCACCCTCAAGAGACGATAAGCCTCACAATTAAAACTGCTGCTTTATCATTAAGAGTATCTAAATGAGAATAGTTTAATCATGAAAGGAGGCAGCAAGAATTGTAATGAACTAAGAATTAAAGCAAAACATCTTAAGTACTTCTGAGCTAAAAGGACATTTTCACACGTAGGGAGTATAGGCTTCACACTGCACACATGTACATGTATACATGCACATTATCTCCCCCCCCAAACCTCTCTTTTGTTGCACGGTGGCTGATGTCTGGGCTTCATACATTTTTAATGAGGCCTCTCACTTTCTCCGCAATAGGCACTATACCACCAGACTGCAGTGCGTCAACACATCCTAATGCTACCCGCACACACACTCCAAACACCTGCAGACAGGCGTGTGCGAACAGTCATATACATGCACGGAGCGACGATCGCTTTGTGATAAACCTCGCTTTTTTTTCCTCCTCTCACACAAACCAAATCATTGCTTTCACACATTCTGCTGAGAGGCACAAAGTGGTTGAGAAGTGTTAGCGGTGTGTGTGAACGTGTGTGCTGTACATATCAGAGTGTGTGTGCGCGCCACGAGAGCGTACTTTTCTTAGCAGGATGTGTCGTATCGATTAGTTCCCTGTGATGGTTTCCCTCCCATCAAAGTCCCCCCCACCCCAGACTGTCTGCTGGCTCCAAACTGAAAGGCCACTTTACACACGTAAACACACAACACACACACACACTGTATTTTATTAGTTTTTTGTTTTTTTTAAATTAACCTTTAATTAGACGGACAGTAATCTCATTGATTCTCTTGTGAAACGCGGTTAAGACACAACAGCAATAAAACACAAAGTTACAGGCGGACAGGACATTCATACAAAAACAAAATAGAACACAAATTATAAAAGTGACAAGTGCCAAAGTGGGTAGTTTACGACTATGCAATGAAGCTCACTTCAGATTTCTAAAAAAGTAGTTTGAAATCACACTTGACAGCTTCTGTTCTTGCTGTAGCGTTTTCCGGATTTAAAGAAGGCCATTTTTTTTAACCACATTTTGCACAGACTGAGGGGATGGAGAGTATGATGAAGCGCTGGGAGTGTAGATTATGGCAGCACCGTTTACGTGATATGCATGTGAATAGGTAATTGGGCAGCGGTCCCAGGATGGATTTAGAGATAACAATATACCAATGCAAAGTGCTGCGTCTTGATGACTAAAGAATAAAGAGTATAATGGCGTGTGAGGGGTTTACAACCCGTTATGAATCTCAGAGCTCCGTGATACACAGCGTCAAACAGGTGAGGAGAGTGAGCTGAAGCGTTCACGTACAAAACATCCCTGAAATCAAGAAGAGGCAAGAAACTGGCAGCAACAAGCTATTTCCTGGCATTGAAGGAGAATCGGGATTTTGTTCCTAAAAAAAGAAGTCCAATTTCCTTTAAAGTGGATCAATATGAAATGGCTTTCATCAATATTGTTTTGCCAAAATATTTTAAGGGAAACTTTGTAGGACAGTATAACATAGACACACTGCAGCTGAGGCCGACGTATCCACTGACTGCCTCATTTTGTGTACAAATCCTGAGCAGCAAACCTTACTGCAACTGAACATAGCATTGATTTTCATAATCCTTAGCCTCAAATTTCACTGTAATCCATTAAAAAAACGAGTGAAGGCAAACATGCAGTCAGGGAGAGAGAGAGAGAGAGATAGAGGACGAGAGAGAGAGGAATAGAGAGAAAGAGAAAAAACAGCAATGTTGACACAGAAAGAAAATAGAAAGAAAGAGGAGAAAGAAAAAACTATATATGTAAATATATATACTAGGCTTGAGCGATGACGAGATAATTGTCCAATACCACATTGGTTGGCCAGTACAATGGTCCTCACATGTTCAATATACCAGAATGATAGATAGAAAGTTAGTCTGTCTCTTTCTCTTGCTTCGTTCACCCCATTGTTGTAGCGTTTAAAAAAAGTAACAGCATGCTAGACTATGTATGATGCTCTACATAATTATCCTAGTAGCCTGAACTTCAGCAGGAAATATGTCAGCTCTCTTGAGCAAAAAGTACATGAATGGGCCTAGTTGGGGATTCTTTGGTGATGAACCAAGCAAAAAAGGAGAGCCAGAGAACGTGAATAAAAAAGTGATTTGTAAACTGTGCAATAAACAAGCTGGGACTAAATATGGGAACACCACAAATCTCTGCTTTCATCTTAAAACTCCCCTTTTACCGGAAAACACAAGTCTGCACTGACTCCATCCAGGAGCAGCCGGACCAAAACTCCTACCACAGTGAGCAATCAACCCTCAATCATTGGGGCTTTTGCAAAGGCAAGAACAAAAATCCATGTGTGAAGGGCATTTCAATATCATCCCAGTGCTTTTCATCTGGCGGCCCGCCAAAGTCTATAATGTTATGCAACAGTTTTATAATGAACCACACATATTTTTTACACTTCTCAACAGGTGGGTTGGCTGGCCCCCTACGCAATCAAATTACTACAAAGAGATGAAAAACAACCCTAGAGATGCAAATCATCCAAAAAAAACCCAACTCAAAATGAGTGTTAAGAGTTATAAAACAACTACAAAGAGTCCCAAAAAAAGAACACAGAGAGATGAAAAAAAGACTACAAAAAAACACAAAAAGACTACAAAGAGCCAGAAAATGACCTCAAAGAGATGAAAACCATCCACAAAAAAACTCAAAATGAGTGTTAAGAGTTACAAAACAACTACAAAGAGACGCAAAATGACTACAAATATATGATAATTCAACAAAGAGAAAACACAAAATGACCATAAAGAGACACGAAACGACCACAAAGAAAGGTCAAACTTATTCAAAGGAAAACAAAACCATAATTCATCTTTGGTGTCTTGTTCCTATGTAGGAGGGATGTCGGGGGGCCGGGGTGCTTGAACATGTCTGTGCCCAGTGTCCCATTGTCTCATAATCTGTCCATGTAGGTTATGTGTGGAGGGCTTCCAGTGGATGTTGTGTGTATCTGTGTGTGTGTGTGTGTGTGTGTTCATGTACCCAGCTCAAGCAAAACAAAGGCAGCTTCCCACGTTCCCAGTTGGCCTGTGACTTGTCGTCTGTCTGGCTTTTCATTGAAATTCCCCTTAGCTCTTCATAGAATGGCCTTTAATAATGTTCGCGAGTGCCGGCTTTGAAAAGCACCGCGCTCCTTTCTCAGGATGTCTAAACCCAGCATTCAAACCGCAAGTGTCCCCCCCCAGCCCGTCTCTATATGACGAGCACACTATTCGCTCCTCCTCTCCCTTAATTCTATCAACACTGATGGGTGCTATTGATGGGTTTGAAAGCATGGCTTTTTGTGGGTAATTACGGTTTCACACCACAAATGGATCTAAATGGGTTTTTGCGACACTCTATTGATCCTTGAGGGGTAAATTGGTCTTTTTTTTTTTTTTGCCCGCCGCCTGCCTCCACAGTACAGAGAGCTACAGAGGAATGGCTTTTTGCCACAGGAGGGTCATATGCAGTATCCTGTAGTTTAGCCAAAACAGGTTTAACGAACGAACGAATGAACAGTATTTTAGTAAGTCACTCATCACTGAGCACATTTTTATTTTCCATATTTTGATCTCGATGATGATGATAAATAAAATCAAAGGAATGTTTACTGGGGAAGGGACTGGAATGGAAAAGCTGTTTTCTTCTGACGAGGCTACTCAGTGAGAGTATAATTATTAAGCAAATTATGAAAATAACCCTTCAACATAAATGTCATGCATACTATTCTTATCTCAAAGTGTATTAGGAGACATCAATGCTGTGTTATGATTGCACTGAAGAGCACGCTGATCTTTTATTTCTCATAGGGCAACAAAGAATGCTTTGAATGCCACCAGAAATGTCTCGACCTATTAAAAGTAATAGATTCATATCATAGTGGCTTTAAGAGTACTTTAAGTCAAGCTTAGTTCCAGATCTCTGTGTTTTTGCCCAAATCTTGAGCCCAAATCTTTCAAATAGATTAAAGGACTACTTCACCTCCACAATGACCATGATTATATTCAAACCTGCCAAACCCAAGCATTTGTCATCTTGACTTTTTCTGGCAAATTAAAAAGTAGCCGACATCAGCACGCCAACTAAATCCAACTTGCATTGCCACTAGACAGGGTGTGCCCGATTTACTGCCCAGCCTATGCCAGCAACATTAAGGAGATAGATAGATTTCAGTATAGGTAAGAGGGGGGTAAGAGGTGTAGGGGCACGTTTTGTTTGTTTACTAGAAAGTTCATGTGTTTTTTGGCGTGACGGGACGAGAAAGGGTCTCTCCCAGCCAGTGTATTGCAAGCTAAGCAGCCCGCAAAGTTAGCGAGTTTGCGTCATCACGAGAAAGAAACGAGGGGGGAGTGAGCATGTGCCACAGACTGATGGTGAGTATAAAGTTAGCAGTAGCATTATAACTGTGAACGCTGCAGCGGAGTGTGTGTACAGTTTGTTTGTCGGTGAATGAATGCTGCAACTTCTCAAGACCACTGTTTGCGTTGCGCTCATACTGAGGTTCCATATATGATAACATTGTAGCATCGTAGCACCCACACTCTGCTTCCCCCTCATGACACTGTTGGCTCGCCATGTTGAGAAAGGAAATACTTCCAGTCTGGTATACAGCACCCTAAACCCCCCGGAATACTTTATCAAAACAACTCTCACACAACTCTCGCAGTACAAAAAATGGAATGATTGTGCTGTAAGATGCAACAGTGAAGTCCTTACCATTAACCTGTGCACTATGTCATGCAAGTTAGGAAAGACAGCAAGCTATGACGGGTCAGGATCTAATGTGTGGCCATGTCAGTTTGGCAAGTTACAGCAAGAATACTTGCCTTTGTAATTGCCTGATCCTACACAGTGACCATATAGGCTGACCAGAAACAACAACTGTTAAAAGAATGGTTTGTAACTTTGGGATATACATTTTCAAAATATACACTAGTTTTCAGATAGTTGAATGAGAAGATTAATGGCGGACTCATATCTCATATCAATCTTCTAATTCAACTGTAGAAGAGTGAGGAAGCAGATTTCCCCAAAATGTCCAACAGCTCCTTTGAAACTGATTTCTTGAATCTATACGACAAAAGTTAACTGCTCTTGGCAACGTCAACGCAGCTCCTGTGTCCGCTGCAGACGACATCGCCAAGATGGACAAGTCACTCGCTACTGAAAGGTTAGGGCGAAATGATAATACGCTCCCAAAAACAACATACTAACATGAATAAAACATTAGACTAAACGATGAAGTGAAAACACAATGGCACTTGAGTCTGATCATCAGGCTACTTTGAGTCCCACATACCTCAAAACACAATTTACGGAGCATTTATTTATCCCTTTGTATTGTTTGTATGAAAATAAGAAAAATGCATTTTAATAAACACATCACTTTACCGTCTCCTGGCTTTTGATTACAGCCATCCCTCTCCACTCATTGTTTGATTAACTGACGTTTTTGTTTGATTAAAATCAGCTGCCGTCTGATTGGAACAATATTCATTTTAATCAGAATGATCCTGCGCCGTGCCAGCGGTTGGCTGCTGTTTGATGAAAATTACCTGCTGTTGGGTTCTATCACCTGTCTGATTATTTGCCATAAACATTCTTGTCAAAGTACCTTTTGAAAGATTAAAGAGAACTTGTACTTTCCGTTCCACAAGAAAGTACGCTGAAATATTCATATGTCTGTTTGTGACAACTGCTTTTTTAACAAGATGCATTATTGACATTATTGAATTATTGACTGCCTCTCTTGTCTTATCCATTGTCTTTCTATTTTGGGGGGGGTATGTTCCAGTTATGCTGCAGATGCTTGAGGCTCCATTATCTTTAATGTTTTCAGTTTTGTGTGCACACATCATCCACAGAGTACATTGTGCTGTTGTGACCTTATGAATTTGACCTTTGAGGATTGAGAAATGTAGATAAATCAATTTCTGTGTTTTAGTAGAATGTTAAGGTGCATTTGTGAAAGTGGGTGGCATCAGGAGGAGTGGACTCCAGCTGTTTGGTATTTGCAACAAGGCTCAGAATGCATCATGACAACTTTCGTTGGCATTATGGTTAGTGCACACCAGGGTACATTATCTTTCCATTACATCAGGCACTTTGATAGAGTCATACTCTCAGGGCACTTCTAATTTCAAGCGGTACGTCTGGGATTTCATACACGCCTTCAATTTGCTGATACCAGCCGATCCTCGTTTCACACCAAATCAGCAATGTTGGTTCATTGAAGCAGTCAAAAGCAAATGCAGTGAAGCTACCGTCTGGTGCTGAAAACCAGTTCACCAGTTGAGCCTCCATCTAGTTGGCCTCTGCAGTTGCATGTTTATCGTGTACCCATGAGGACGTTTCTATTGTTGCCTCTTTGCTAATGCATGCCGATAACATATCACCTGCATCCGTCTCAAATGCAATAAATGGTTAAAATCCTGACAAACGTTATTTCTTCGCTGAACTAGTTTTCCTTGGATGAGTCAGAGACATTTTTTGGCCTGACATTGGCAAGTCCTGTAAGGATAGTAATTGGATTTCCAGAATAAGCGAAAATCTCCTTTCTCTCCGTGGTCTGCTCGTGTAATTGAGGTTAAATGAAATGGTCAACCATGCACTAAACCTCGGTGGGCGTTCAGCAGCGGATGTGTGCAGTATAAAGAAGAGTTCTAATCTAAATTCTTAGTGTTCCAACTCGCAAAAAGAAAATGTTTGGAGAAGCAAATATAGGGATGATTTTTATGACAGAAAATATTAAAAGGTGTCAAGAGTCTAGCTCTGTAGGTCAACTGGTATCACATGGCCTTTTGTGTGTGTGTTTGCAAACTCACCAAACATCCTCCGCGTCCACGTCACATTCAGCCCCGAACTGGCAAATGTCGCAGGTAGACGTTTCCTTCTGCCCTGCCTCGGCTGAGCCCTCTCCTCCTAAAAGTGACAGAGAGAGAGAGAGAGACAGAGTGGAAATGTTACATGCCTGTTTCACCCAAGACGGATCTGTAACAACGTTTCTGAGACTGTATTTGCCAAACACCCAAATGGTTCATTCAGAGGGAGTACAGACATGTAACAAGGGCCCGTAACAATGGCACCCCTCGCTATGCAATGTGACTGTGAGAAATCAAGCCTTGGGACAACATGAGTGCATTTATATTCTGCCATATCCCGCCAAATCCCACTGAAGCCATCGCCTTCATCCTTTCACCCCCTTCCTCCCTCTCTCTCTCTCTCTCTCTCCTCCCTCCAGACTCTCATCTTTCACTCCCAATATCCCCACTGATCTTTTTGAGAGTCCCTCTTTTATTTCATTCCCACTGATTCCTTGCGCCGGGAGTGCGACGACTCCTCTGCGGCGGGGCCGGTACTGCCGTCAGGCTTATGGCGGCTTAGGGACCCCACCGTTGCATATCACGCCTCATGAGCGGCCGAAGGGAGAGAGGGAAGTAAAGAAGAAGAAAAAAAAAAGCAATCTGTCCAATCTCAAATTGCATTCTCCTACCACAGAGGACTCCTCCAGTCTCTGCCCACTTTCGCTCTTCTACTCTTTCCCCTCGGCCCTCATCTGGAAAATAGAAAAGCTCTATTTTTAAACTTAGTAGGGCCCATGAGGACAACTTTGAAAAAGAAGACGAAGAGGTGGAACTTGGCATCATTTCCACATGTCATATATTTAATCTCTCCTACACACACACACACGCAAGCAGACACCCGCATCGCTCCCCTGTGTCGCCACTTACATTTCCCTCCTGAAACTTTTGTTATTTCTTGTGCTCCCCGGCGACGTGCTGGATGAATTGGAAAGAACTCTTTTTCGGGAGGTTTAACCTGATTTTCCGCTGTCAAACTTAAGTTGGGTTTGACTCTTATTTTGAGGTCAAAGTCAGTCAATGTTACTTTGCTGTCTTTCACAGTAGAATCAAGTTAGCGTGTGACTCTCCTCCTCCAAAACTCAGCTTGGATTTTGTGGCTGTTTGTGTCGGATTACGCCAAAAGCTTAATTTGCCTCTTTTGCCTGTGTCTAAACACACAATGCAGCCTACAAGACTGAAAAGTTGCTTTGCTTTCGATGTTAAACTCCTTTTTAAACGCCCTGCCTTTGCTTTCGATGTTTTTTCCTTTTGAAGCTGTGTCTAAAGCTGCAGGTGTTGGATGGCGGCCATGGCGGCGAGGCATCCTGTCCTCCGAATGCTCAACATTCGCAGTCAGGAGGCAAGATGTACGTTCTGTATTCACAGTTTTGGTTTGCTTTACCTTCAGGTCACAGGACTGGCAGGACTACAAGGTGTGAAACTGCGTTGGCATGTAGCCCACCGGTGGAGCTTGAACGCCAAAGTGCCTCAGTGTTCACTGCTAAAACTCTTTCAGCAAACACTCTCATATATAATTCTGGAGTGTAATCTATTCAAAGTTCCAATGGAGCTTCATTTGTTTCCAAAATATTCTTGAAAGTTTCCCCAAAAGCTATTTGATGATAAGATAATTAAGCAAAGAATAAAGTGAAGGCATCTCGAAATAGTGGCGTTTTAGGAGAGGAAAATATTCTAGGTTTATAGTTTTGTGGCAGTCAGGAGGTGACAGACTTCATGTGCTGGCAGAAAGACCGGCAACGGTACGTGCAAAGCTGGCAGTAGTAAGACTCTTTATACCGCCACCTGTCTCTGCTACTGTTCAGGAACCTCATCATAGTTTACTAAACTTTATCTGCAGTTTAACACTGAGATCCATCACCCATCATAGAAACATGTTTTAGCTATTTTATAGCTCCTGACAGAAATCTGAGGGAAACAGTTTTATCATTATCATTAAATAAAAAATGTGTTCACTCCACTTTCCTCCAATTTCATTCAAAGGGGCAATCCACAATTTGTTGAACTCACGAAGTTCAGTTTACTAATTACAAGGTGATGAGGTCAGCTAAGGCTGATGATGTCATCAGGGTTATTTTGTCTTGGGATTGATACCTTATTTAAAGAAAAAAGACAAACTGGGATACAAACAGAAGATGATGGGTATGAAAGAAGCGGATATTTCATTAAAAATGAATATCTAATCAAAGATTCTATCAAGTTGCATTGTGGGAAATGTAAAGTAAGATCCAGTGTTTTGAAAAATCGGTTATTTATCATGTAATATAAAAAAAGGTGATGAAATAAAACATTTGGAAAATGCTGTCAAAGAGTATTGAAAAAGAAAAAAGAAAGAAGCAATCATGTAGTAACATATGTTGTTTTAAGCTTCTCATAAATAAGCCAGATAACTTTTAGTCCCTAGTATGGTTCAAATTCCCAAAACTGGAGCTCCTACACTTAATGTACCATAATGGAACTCCATAGCATTTTTTTCGTTAGACCCTCCCTTCCCCGGTAACTGTCCTTGTCCTTCAAACTCTATGCCCCTGATTTAAAAGGCAGGCTGTCTTTTATAAATATGTTGTCTCAGTCAGGGTTATTTCCTCCTGAGCCACAGAAGACATTACACAACTCGCAGTCGTACACACAATCTGAGTACTACTCTTCGTGACTAGAAAACTGATCTTAATGCGTAGAATTAGTAAAGGTTCCCCTTTCAAACTCACTAATGCTAGCAATCCTAACAAACCCATGTTTGTTAATTCAAAGACTTTCAAAGCGTGTTGTCAGTGTTGTCCTCAGGTGTTCAACTGTGCATGACAGTTCAATTATATGGCCTTGTTTTTTTCAGTCTCACACCAGAGTTCCAGGTACTGTAGATACAGGGACTGCAGCTAATTGAATTAGCCATTTGTGACTCTTTGACCGCTGACGAAAATGTGATTTCCCTCATTTCCAGCCGTTGTGTATGTTGTGGTGTGTGGCTCTCTCCGGGCAGCGGGGCTGGCCAGTCTCTCTAGCTGCTTTGTCCTCTGTCAAATGATCAGCTCCACATAAAGGCTTGTGGGCAGGCAAGCATGTAAGCTCTCCCACGACTCTCCTCTCCTACTAGAGAGGGGAGAGAGAGGGGGGTGGAGAGACTGTACACGATTATGTGATGCCTGCTCGTGTTTCTTGCAAGTGTGCACGCACATGCACGAAGCAAATGCCAACATTGTCTCCTCTCCCTCTTCTTTCTGTCCGCTGCTCCCCAACACTAAAGCCAGCACATCTTTTATGCACACACTCTTTCCCAGATCCCCATACTCTGTACTGCAGCCACAATTACCAAAGGCGACTGGGGACAGCCAGTGTTTTCCACTCCTAAATCCCTGATAGAGTCTCCTGTAGCACTAACACAACATCGCCCCTGTTTCTGCGTCAGCTAATCCCTGGAATCAGGAGACACAGCTGGGTAATGACTGAACAGATTAGCCCATCTACGGCCCCTGCGATCACCCCCCGCCGGCTCCTACATCACCTGTTATCGATCCGAGCTCGGGCTTGACCGGTCGACTAGCCTCTTCTGTGACTGCTGTCCTAGCCTCAGCTTCATCTCAGCCAAATCTTTGGTTGCCTTTATTCCTTTTGTGTCTAGGACCTTTTATAAACACAATACTTTCTCTGTGTAAGTGTAGCTTTTGTGTGACTTTAGCGCAAGAGGAAGGAGAGAGAGAAGTTTCAAGGAAGAGAAGAAGAAATAGAGTTAAATTATGAGATAAAGAGGAGATCAGCAGGTTGAGAGATAAAAATACAGAAGATAAAGAAATGATGGTTAATTCAGAAAGGTTCTGTGGAGCTTCCTCTCTGGGTTAAAGGTCCTATTTAATCCCCTTACTGCTGTCTGGAGCTTGGCCATGCTGTACAAACCATATGCATATGAACTCAGATAAAAAGACACCAGAATTCAACATCATGATTTATGCATTCAAGCCACTAGATTCCACTAGCCCTGCACTCACCTACCTTTTCCCATAAAAAATGGGAAAGGTTTTTCTGCGGCTGTAAATTGTAGAATACAAGCAGGGATAGCCACTGTGCAACGAAAACTAGCAAAAAATACTTGATATAGCATATCAAATGCAGCCATCCCAAGCAGCCATGAAAAGCATGGGGGAATTACCTAGCTAGATAACTAGCCAGCTGTCCGCTAGTTAGCTAGCATACAAGTTTGTGTATTCCATCATGCTTTACTACTGCACTGGTTACAGAAAATAAGCCAGTTGTCATTCATCTGGAGATAGCAATGTGCTCTCCTTTTATGTGTCTGTGGATGAAGCATTCAGTTGTTAAATTGTACTCATTCTCTCTGGCTCTCTACCGCAAAAACCTCACCTTAGTGAGTCAGCGATTTACCACTTGACCATCCTGCTATGTTGACTTGAATGAGAATGTCCCCTTTACTTCTATTTTATATCTATGAGTCCATCAGTGCAAAAAGGGCACTGGTGAATAAGGCCATCTTAATGATAACAGGATTTCATGGCTAAGATTACACTCAGAACCGTTTGCCAAGGGTGAATCACCAGTCGCTGCTTTATGACTACCTGGCTTAAAGTTTTCCAGTGACCATATGGAGACTTTGAACCTTAGGAGGAGGTTCTATGCTCTAACATCACCAAAACAGATGGTCTCAACAGCTCACATTTTTAGGGTCCTCATAACATTGACAGAACTTACATCCTTTTTCAAAGACAAATGGGGGACAAATTGCGGTGTCCAATTTGTCCACAAGCTGATCAACCTATTGACAAAGACTCAAGGTTTTAACTGCCGCCAAAGCCTTGAGTATATACTGATACAAGGGGTGAATGTTCTGGTGTTATGCTTTTGTATTCTCTCATGTTCTTTGTCTTCCTTTCTTGCACTATCTCATCTTGCGCTGGATATAATGTGCTATAGTATAGTAGAGCATATTTTTTTCTACATGAACACAAACTGTACTGTATGCGAAGGCATGGAGTGTAGGTGCCTTTTTTCATCTGAATACATCAGTAAAACAAAAAAGAGTTTTAGGGAAGGAGACAGGAAGAAAGATCATTCATTAGAACAAGCTTACGGAGAGAACAAGAGACAATTTCATTTAGTGGGCACCCACACACACACACAAAGAAACACACCCAAACACAGACAGGAGATTTAGGGCATGCAGCTATCATACGGATGATGAATGAAGCCCACACACCCCTGGAAAACAGAGCAAGACCACTACGACCTTGGTTGCAAACACACTAGGGAGAGGAGGAGAGAAGAGAGCTGTGAGGGAGACATGAGCCGATACATCCTACATATATAAAAGGCAGTGTGTGGTCAGGGCAACAGATTCAGGGTAAACCCCACATGGCTCACTATTATTACTGAACCACCCTGCAAAAGGTTTAGGCTGGGTTCATACTAAACATCTTTAACAGCAATTTATTCACACTCCCTGGAGCATTTTACTGACTTGTATGGTTCTTATTGGCTTCATATGGTAAGGCCATGTGTTGTAATATAACAATATATTTCCTACAACATGCATCAAATCCGAGTTGTGAGCAGATATGGATATTGCACACGGAGAATTGGTTTACGACAATAAAACTGACAAAAATGCTGATTTAAGGACAGGATAAATACAGATTATTATAAAAAATTCCTGTACAGTACAATAGGACAGTGAAACCCTCAATACACAGTATTCTATGGCCTACTCGCACTGGTATACATGAGGTGGAAAAATATTGGGAACACCTCTCAGTATAACACAATACAATTAAACTAACTACAGCCTCCACAATTACTACTAAAACAACTACTAATTTCATCACTCTCTAAGAACAAAAAAAAATATTACAATTTTAGTTTAACGCTGTTGTATTAAATTGGATTTGTTTTAGCTATATGTACCTGATACTGTACATTTGTCCTTACCAATTGCATTGAATTTCCCAAAAGAGTTGTATACAGGCTACAGCTACAGAATAATTGCACCATGCCAGTGAAACAAAATAATGCCTATTGGCAGCTGTGATAAATCTAAGCGAGGGCTGTTTTTTCCCGTAAACAGACATGTGATCCATGAAAGGTGATACAGGAAGCAATAAACATGAGCCAAATAGCTGATAATGGCCCGGGATGATGATACTGAATCTAAGGTACGGTCGCATTGTATCTGCATCACCCGGCCAGTATTACATGCAGTTTGAACTCTGACTCATCTGCATACGATGTAGTCTATCAGTTGTGTGAGCAGCTCCATTAAAAGAAGACTGCTGACAATTAAACTATGAGACCCATCAATCAAAATGGCATTATCAATGGGCCGCTGCCCCCAGTGGCCGATACGACAGGGCGAGCTGGGCCAGAGAACAGCAGACAGCCAAATAATCCATAAACATAATGGACATCAATATTGAAAAGATGACAGATGAGACTGCCGACAGAGGCCAGGATTCAATTTCTATTCTTTTTTTCCCTTGCAGGAGACCATATCGCTTTTCACAAAGTCATTTGTCAGCCATAAGGCCGATGAGGAGAAGCCGAGCTCCTCCAAAAAGTGAGCCAAGGGCTGTTGTTCCAGTGACGCAAATGGCAAAATGAATCAGGCACGGGGCATTAATGACTGTGATATAAATAATGATACTATCAAAATGCTTGGTGTGCATTGGCAGGGAAACACAAAACACAGTCCATGTAGTAGTACTTCCATAGACTGATGTGGACGTGGCACAATATAGTCACTTATTGGTTTGTGGACCGCCATTTAGAAGCCTTGAGTTTGGCGTTTAGAATCTTGGCTTTTGGCTGTCACCATCTTGTTTGTTTTTTTAACCAGAAGCAACACAAGTTGTAAGAAGAAAACGTGGATATCTCCCAGACCGGACAACGCCCTTCAAGCAACCAGTTAATCAGTAGCCACGCCCTAAATAATGTCCTGTTTATTGTCTATTTTACTCTTAAAGAGACCATAATTCCTTAAACGAACATCATGTTGTATTAAAGAAAAATTTAAACTAGCAATTGAGACCACATATTGATGTTTACTTACACTTCTTTACATTCAGATGTCTTTTTCATTCAGAGGAGTCGCCCCCTACTGACTATTAGAAATAATTATGTTTCAGGCACTTAAGCATTGCTTTCACTTTTTAGACCAGGAGGTTGCTGTCTGAGTACTCCTGTGACCAACATAAAATGCCAGGCTGGAAAGGAGGAATCAAAAAAGCCCTTTTTATTCACATCCCACTGACAACAAGGCATCGATTGACTGATGTAGTTTGTTAACTTGACTTAAGGTGTGGTCAGACCAAAATTTGCTATCCTTTCTATTAAATGAAGGAGCGGGCAAGACCTTATCCCTGTTCGATAAATGATCCCACCTTATTAGCCTTGTGCAGAGTTCAATCTAATTGAACTTTGAAAAGCGTAAACAGCAAGGCTTTTCAATGTCAAGCCAATTCAAGTTGGAGTGATTGACCTCTCATTCAGAAAAGATCGATTTTAAATAGCCTTGTTTATAAATGCGCAGCAAAATAATACAAGCAGCAGAAAAGGAGGGATGCTGTCGAGCTGCTTGTGTTTCCTCATTGGCCAAGTTTGAGCTGAACACATCATAACTCAGATAAAGTCTCAACTGGGTGGATTTATTACTGGCATGTCTCATGTTTTAGCCAGAACCTATCAAAAATGACAGCCATCATCTTTAATTGAGGCTTGCTGGTGCATGGTGTGAAGATGATTCAATTGCGACCTTGCAGCTTTAGTGTCACAACATACTGCTGGTTCTCTTCGTTCATGATGCAGGTAATTTGTGGTGCAAAGGTAGAGTCACGTCAAAGGGGGGAGGGGGGGAATTCAGCATCATTAATGTTTGTTTTGGTGGTTCAGTTGTCACTCAAAAAACTTTCTCTCCCTCTCACCTTTTTATTATTCACAATACAAGACTTGGCTTCTGAAGTAAACTAAGTCGGAACTAAATTCAGCAGATAACATGCTAGAAATATAATTTGACTGAGTTGCTGAATGAGTACCTATAGGTATCAGAGGTGCAGCTGCAGTCAGGTACAACTACTGATCCGTTGGTGGTGACGCTCCAGCAATTAATAAATCCGTGAATAAGGTCCTCAACTGGGTCAGAGCCTTTCTCAATGGATTAAAATGAGGAATTATGGCTTTAAACCTTCATCTTTTCCAGCTTTGAGAGGATTAGATCCTGCGTTCTGTTCTCCTCTAGCCTGAATGGCTCAGCGACTCTCTTTCAATCCCTACAGTCAATAAGAGCTCTGGAAAAGAGCATTCAGGTTGCTCAATTAACTTGAGAATTGGTCATCCCCACCTCTTATTTTCCTCATTGTTAATTACACATGAGAAAGAGCGAGGCCTCTGTGTAGTTCTTGAGTATTGATGAAATTTCTAAGTGATTAAATATAAACTTAGGAGGGGCATTTATATTTAGAGAAACATACTGTTATCCAGGCATCCTGATTGTGTCCTGTTAGGGCTAGGTATTTTACATTTTTCAATACTGTTCATAGACTGTATATAAGAAGTGGTTTTAGTCGCTGCGACATCACCCATTGGTTTGTTTGTTTCTGTTTTGAGGCCACAAGTTTGCCCCTTTTGGCCGGTGCCATCTTAGTTTTTGGCCACATCGAAGAAGACTTGAGACTAGCGACTAAGAGTTAATGCACAGGCATGATTCATATCGATCTGCCCATCTTACTCCTGGCAAGAAAGCGAACAGGCACATTTTCCACAATGTCAATGCATTCCTTTAAGTTATGGTCCCTTTGCCAAATTAATACTGTACATTTTTGGAGAGATTTTTTTTTTTACAAGTCTAAAGTGGGCAGAATTGTGTGCTGTGCATCATCTCAGCCCCCAAACAGTTGAAGCTTTAGTAGATAGAATTTAATTTGGCCTCCAGGAAATAATATTTTTTTATATTTTTGTGCAGATCAGTGTGAGTTTCAATTGTAGCCCACTGAATGTCACACAGGTCACCAATGATTTCTTCCTGTTTTCAGATATCAGTCATAATCAGAGAGGTATCTGGGGTTGCATCTTTTTAAGTATAGAAATGTAAAAATCACTATATGTGTGTCTATATTGACTTATACCATAAAAATCTAAATCTTTGAACTAAGCATTATACATCTGGGAACAGCTCAGTACTATGCAAAAAGCATTTCACAGTGCATTGCTTCGGCAACAACGGGGTGTGGAATCAGCTTTTGTGCCTTTTTTTCTTCTGTATTTGCTATGGCACATTTTTTGAACAGTCCCTTCCTGTGTCATGTCCCAGACAAGATTGCAGTTTTGATACAGAAATAAGCTGAAATAGCCTAAAGCAAGTCGCATGCGACTTCAAATAACACAGGGAGAAATCAATGCAGGCTATTCCTCACTAAAGAGGACACCCATCTATTTTAGGTTTGATTTGACTAATTCATAATGACAAAA
Source organism: Anoplopoma fimbria (assembly GCF_027596085.1). Taxonomy (NCBI): domain Eukaryota; kingdom Metazoa; phylum Chordata; class Actinopteri; order Perciformes; family Anoplopomatidae; genus Anoplopoma; species Anoplopoma fimbria. Next base: position 6,850,106 of record NC_072464.1, on the reverse strand, counting down.
CCACAGCACTGGCCCACAGCACTCACTGTCTATTAAACTGGGGAAAAAATAATCAACCGCACTAAATAATTCATGCCTTTGTTCCTGCCTAATTTCAATTCTATTTAATTTACATGAAAGCGGGAGATAGCACCAACAAGGCATCAAAGTGCCAAGGATCGCCATTATTTGGCCAATGTTTTCCTTTTGTCCATCTCTTCTTTCTTCCATTACTCCATTATTTGTCCTCACACAAACAGCTCACAAGGATTTTGAATTTGTCATTCATATCTCACATCAGCATGCTCGTTGGAAATTCAATTACATTCCCTCTCAGTTCGCACTAGCAGCTAGGCCTCTCCAACCTTGGCATATTTACTCTCCAAGCCCCAGCACAATGTGGAGAATATACAGGAATGAGCTGGCAGGTGGCGAAAAACATCCTCTCTTTCACTGTCGCTTTCGTTAACCATTCATTCAAAATTGTGATGCACTCCCGTTTGACGAGTGGTTGTTCTGCAAAAAACATCCTGTCCTATCTGGCTTGTATGGGCGACAAGTACTCATACAGGGGTTTTCAATATGACTTAATGGTTCCCATTTTCTATGTCCTAATTTTTTTCCGCTAAAACAGCTTTTGAATGTGACTTAAAGCAACAATTTGACATTTTGGGAAATGTATGTGTTTTCCTGCTGAGAGTTGGATGAGGAGATTGATACCACTTGCATATGTGTGCATTATATGGAGTAAGAGATGGGAGACAATTAGCTAGCTTAGCATATAAACTAAAAGTGGGAGAAAAAGCTATAGCTAGCATGTTGTACCTCCATCTGTTCGCAAAAATGCCTAGGTACCTGCTGTAACTACTTGTCTTCAGGTGCAGTGATATTGGGCAAAGCCAGGCTCAGTGCCATCGACGTTGACAGAGCTGTGTCTTCGCCTACCTTTTTCTAAAATCAGCTCCTTGGTTTTACTGATGTCGAGTAGGAGTTCTCTTCATGTCGGGGAGTGTGAAGTGTCAGGTTTCAGCTTTTCAAAAAGGCCAATGAAAGAAGGGCCTTTATGCACGAACACATTGTGTAATGAATGCGAAGTGGAGCACGAGCTAACCTTGGAACTGTGATGGTCGATTTTATTGTCAATTCAACAAGTGTCAGCGGGATGATTTTGACAAGCAAGTACTGCGGACTAGATTTATGGCTCATAGTAACCCCCTCCCCCAAAACCACTCAGCCCAAACTGAAACCTAAGGCAAATCCATGCAGATTTCGCCGTTTAGCCGGGTCCTAGCGCTCAGCAGGCAACACACCAGGCTCCAATTCCTCTCCTTAGAAGGCCCACATGGCAAACGAACAAGAGCTGACGAATAACTGCAAGCTAATGCTTTTTCTGACCAGCAATGTAGGTATATACTGTGTCATTTTCTGTGGATGTTACTGCTAAACATAACTAGCATAGCTGCTAATAGTAGCTAGCTCTCAGAGCTAATTTGGGGATGCAGACAATGGTTCAAGTGCTTTCCAGCTGCCCCATAACTAGCCATCGTCTGGTTATTGAGCTTAGCAACAGTACTTAATAAGAGCACTTTTTGTCCATATGCTCAAGTGGTGCATCACTGTCAGCCAGTGGCTTAGAACTGTATTACGTCTTAGCAAAAATAACAGCTGTCAGACATATTTATTGTTTTAAGTTTGATGTAATTTGTTATTTAACTTTACTTTAACCACAGCATGATCTGTATAGTGTCAAACAGCAGCAAAATTGACCTTTTGAACCTGTCTGGCTGTGTATACCACTCCTGCAGGAAGAAAAGACTACATATCGCGGAGAGGAAAAAGAGAAACGATACAAGACAGAAAGCAAGACAAGATATGCATCTGTGTGGTTTCCTTTGAGTGTTTTTGTGTGAATCTTATAGCTAAGAGGACCAATGACCTCAGAAGGAAAGAAAGAAACAATGATTTATTATCCACTTTGCAAATCAATTGATAAAATGTTTTTTTTTGCCTCCTACACACTAATATTTTAGATTTCATGCAATGCTTTTAGGCACTTTGCCAGTGATAGTGGGAATTTCAAAGACATTACTGATCCATGCTAACTTTAAAAAATGAAATGTCACTTACATACGCTCATTAAAAAATGTAAACTGACTCTTCAACCCTCAAAAGGTCATTTACTTATTATTTATAAAGAAAAAAATTTGCTTTGCTTGACTTCGTACTGGCATCAGTCCATGCTTTAAATACTATCTTCGTCTTTCAAGCAGCTCAGTTAATCTACTGTATAATGAGTTGATCTGTTAAAACACTGCTTTCATACTGAAACAGATATCTGGAACTAGACGAAGCTCTCCAGTGGGAAGGTACTGTTATGAAGCTTTTGTGCTCACATGGACTTTCAGTATCTGACAGTTGTTTCAAAAACTCCATTAAAATTTTGCTACAAAATTTATCGGAACCATTCTGGAGCACTTCAATCAAAATATGCATTTCACTCCGGCGTGTAGAGCAGGGGAAGACATACTGTAGGTAGTGTCACTTTAGTAGGCACAGCTACAGCGTTTTACCTGACAATTTCCTAGAAGTAAAAATGAGTAACCTAGATATACTATTTGGGTTCTTCAGAGGAATTTCTAGCAAAGAAAGCAGCAGTTCAACAGACATAACAATCATAAACGTACAGAATCATTATGACAAAAGGAGGCAACATGACGTCCGGGGTGGTTACTTTAAGTCTGACACAAAACAGAAAATCTATTCTGCCAACGACAATGTGAAAGTTTTTTTTTGTGGTGATGAATCTATAGAAATGATCAAGTGAATCTGCAGCTCCGCTCTGCTTTAAGGAGCTTTAAAAGGAGATGCAGCTCATTGTTTGGCTGTCTGGCCCACAACTTCCCTGTTTTGGTTCACTGTCATAGAAGTGAAAAAGCACTAATATTCCACTGTACACTGGCCTGCTCATCCGGACCAATCCTTTAAGTTTAAGGTGACCAATTAGCTAAAAAGATATATAGACTGGACCTATATTGTGATATGCAGTATATTAATATCAAGTCAAATAAAGAAATTATCATGATAGAATGTTTTGCTTGGAACAATGGGCCTCATGCAAGAACCACTACAAACATATTTGATCCTACGTGGCTTCTAAGAGTGGTTTAGGAGAACATGCCGCATTCATACAATTTTCCTGTATTTTGAAAATGTGAATTTCTCTTAGATACAACCACAATTTACGAGGAGTCATGTGCAAATAGTTTGCTATTATCCAAGCCAAGCTTTTTACTATTGTATGTTTGTATTTTTAGTTTGAAAACCTTTTATAAACGACCCTTCATAATTATGTTGACATTATCCTGTTTTTAAATTAGCTATCAATGCTATGTATAACACAACAATATCAATAGGAACATATCAAACTGCAAAATCCACTTCAATTATTTGTCCCACTGCTGTTGCAGCAGTCGATGGCGAGACATTTTTCCTATGGAACCCTTTTTTTTTATTTCAGTGACAGTACGACTCTCAGGTGTCACGGCATTAACAGAACTCGTTAGTTTTCCCCATTCCAAGTCCCTTAATTCCGCTGCTGACGCTATTAAAAATGATAGAATTTCCTTTTTGGATATCTGAAAGCAGGAATACAATAAAAGCACATGTGATGTGGCTCACTCGTACGAGCCCACCCTACGGATAAAAAGTGAGGGAAGGTTAAAACCCTCTTAACCCCAAGCAAGTCCTGCCCCTCTATGGAAACAGCACAACCTCAGCTAGAGTAAGATGGAACTCAGAAATGTCTTCTGTGCAGTATAACACAGTTACAACGCCATAAATCATAAAAAAGAAAAAAAGGCAAGTTGAATTTCTTTGATAATGTATTTTACAATAATTTGTAACACTTGTCACAACTTACAACAATGTTGGATATAAAGATTCTATTGTTTGCCAGTGTTGGAAAAAATTGAGGCTCCACGTGCTATATATATATATATTGAGCTTTTACATTTTTACATCTATACTTACAGCCTCTCCTCTCCTCAATGCACTGTGTTCAGTCAAAGTTTCACAGAAAGTGTTTGTCACTTGACTGTTGGTCTCAGCCAAATCAATCACGACGTCCTAGTTGCGCTGAGAAGTGCGGAATTAAATGTTTTTTAAAGTATCTGGTTAGAGCAAACGGTTTATTCAGGCCGATATTTTAAATGAGACATGTAGAATAAAATCTTTTTGATGAAATAGCACAATTTTAAGCTTAATTTTGTTTGCGTTTTCTGACATTGGCGTTCATCGACATGATGTGTTGAAGGACTGTCAGAAAGATGAAAATCTGACAATTATGACGGTTTTAACAACTTCTGGATATGATAATCAGGGTAGTTTTGGCGATTTTTTTAAAGAAAACATGTTTTTCCATCTTGCCATTTGGGGTTCAAAGGGTAATGTTAAGAATACTAAAAGGTTCTTGCATGAGCTCTAATGTATGCACCTGCATGCTCACCTTCTCTGAGCATTCCCCTGACATCCCCATCTATTGACCCCTCTGTCCTTGGGCAAACACACACTTAGCCTTGGCATGGTAATGCCCCTTCTGTTACCATCACCTGCTTGCTCCATTGTGCATCGGTGACAGAAAATCTCAGCCTCCAGCCTGCATCCACTCCTTACCAACTCCACCGGTGTCGGCTCTCAGCCCACTGAGCCCCACCATGCCACGTCTCAACCCGCCACCACCCCAGGGGCCAATCTCACACCACTGAATGTTGGAGAGGAGCCGTGGACAGCCGGATGGGGAGTGAGCGGTGGCAGGGTTTGGTCTCAAGGGGCGAAGAGGATGAGAAAGCTACGGGCTAATGGCTAATCCTGTGTGCACAAGACCACCAGAGAGGATTGGCCAGGACTAAAGACAGAGCTACAGGGGGATAGCAGATTGGGGATCAGACCGAGCCAAAGGAAAGGAGCTGGAGAAAAGGGAGGCAGAGTAAAGCCAGATCAGGGTATGGAGGGTATAACTGTTGGGGAGAAGGATGAGAAGAGGGAAGAACTGCTGGTCTAGACATTAGGCAGTTACAAACAAAGTATTTTGTCGTTAAAGTTTGAGGCCTTTTTTGGTTTCCAAAACAAAAATCTGGGCCTTTAGCAGCTACTAACTTTGTCTGTCTACTGTTTGATGCCAAGCATAGAGTGTATGAAATATGGACGTAGTCTCCTTGACATCACACATATGTTTCTGAAGAGTTATTGAAGCACAAAGTGGTTGGCGACTCAGCCTAAAATCCTGGCTAATCCAAAGATTGGCAAAGAGGTTGATCCTCGATGGAGCTGAGGAGGGATCGGTTGACGCAGAGGAGCTAGCTAGCAGATAGCGACCTGAGACGACGCCAACCTGTCACTCAAAGCGTCCGCGCCCTTAATAATGCATAACTTGAAGCCTTGAAATAATTTATGTTCACTCCCACACTGTTGTGACATGAATGGGGATATTGGCTAAGACTCCAAAACAGTTTCTTGTACCAGGCTGTAAACATGTTTATTTCTCCTGTAGTTGAAGGGCATTTTAAAATAAAGGCCTATGGGGATTGACTCACTTTAGGAGTCTCTGCAGAACTGCATTTTTTGGCACATCCGCATTGAATCAATAATCGAATGTTCTGTATCGTCCGAGAAGTAGCCTCATTTAATGGGGTTATTGTTGAGAATGACATAAACAGTTCAATAAAGATGACACACAAAAAATACTGTACACAATATTCATTCACAAACATTGCATGTACTACACTTTATTTTGAGACAGTTCCGGCAATTTATTTTTTTCTTGATGAAAAATGAAAATTTAAAAATGTGCCTTTATTTCATAGTTTCAATGAAAGTTTGCTATAAAGCACTTTGATTCAGAAGTGTTTTATAAGTTTAGTTCAATTCGATAATTGATTATAATAATCGATTGCACTGCATGGAAATGCAATGTAAAAACACAAGAACAATGAGTTCTCTCTCTCTCTCTCTGTCTTTTCTTTGATCTGAGTTTTCTGTGGCAGTGAAAAACATTGGAAGGAAAAAAATTGGCAGGTTATTAAACAAAAATAAATAAAAATAAACTCAGACACAAAAGTTAATTCTTGTGTTTTTGTGGTAATCTAGCTCTATACAACCCATGCTGATGTGTTTTCTGAAAGGCTATCACAGTTCAAGAGGTTGACGGAAACAAACCTTTACAAAATGTATTAATTATCTTGGTGGCCTTACAATAGACACGTATAGAAAAAATCTCATCAACAGCTATTCAACAAGTCCTTGCTTCCTAATTTCTGAGAGGATGAGGATAAAGTGCTTAAACTGCAAGTGGGCCATCAGTTGAAAAGCACACAATTCAATCACCTGTTAATTTATGTATTCTACATCTACTTAGCTCTGATTGTAAGGAGTAGTAACCAAACTTCCTCTCAAATATACATTGCATCTCATGCTCCATGACTGTAAATTCAAACATATCTAGTTAGATTTGTTTAAAGGGCAACTTTCTGAAAGAACTGTTGAGCGACAGAATGTTACGAAGCAGAAGGACAAATGTGACTGGCACTTCGCTAAGTCCCGCCCAAGAATGCAGACTGGTCAATCACAATGTAGCATCGGCCAGCTACAACCAAAGGCCGACAATTATACTGCCCTACTACATAGACTCTCATGCATTCATTCCAGATTTTCTTCATTTTCAGGCTGGTTTGGTGGATTTGGAGCAAGTCATGGTTAAACGTTGTGTAATAGTGATACTCGTTATCCAGAGAGGTTGGGTGGAGATTTACGTTAAGCTTAGGCGAAGGGTACATTTCAGACATCAATGTATTGAAAAAGTACAAATTGAATCAGTTATAAAAGTTTTATAGTTCCCCCCCATTACCCCCCACTTATCCCTCATTGATAAAAAATTCTGAATCTATAAAGTGATGAAAGTGATTTGGTGGAGGAGTGCGAGCCCACAGGTCCTCCAAATCAGAAAAAGAAAAGGACCAAGTGGTGGCAATGCTGTCGTCCAGTGATGAAGAGGAGGAAGAGCCACGAAGGGGACAGTGAGATGAAGGGTTATATAAAGAGTTACACAAAAGGCAATGCAGGTTTCTTTTTTTTTTTTTTTACTTCAAGGTGTGGGCCTTAAATAGAACACTGCGTCCTCCTGCTTTGAAATATGGATCAAAACAAAGAAAACATAATGCTATTATAAGTAGACAATGGGCAGATTCAACCATTCAGATTCAACTAGGTAAAATTCTAAGTCAGGGACACCGCTAGCTTGCCGTGTGGTTCGCCGTGGCTCTCGTGGATGCGTCACGAAAAAAATAAATAATGGTTTCGCTGTGAAAATCCTATTAATAAACACGCTTGCTGTTTCTTTATTGCCAATGCACCATCCCAACCCTCAACAATATCTGCTCCTGTGATGTAAACAAATCAGCAGCCTTGCTGGGCATTCCCAAAGCACAACCTATAAGTTCTGCTCTCAAAACACAAAGCCATTAGCACGCACATTTTCTCCCCACTTCAGTGCCACCAGGGATTCACCCCGCTCCTCCAGAGAGGAGTCTTAAAGCCCAAAAATAAACAGCCTTCAGATGTTTACATATGGAGCACGACGCTGGCGAATGCCTGCAGAGAGTGAGAGGAAAGCTAATTTGCACTGTTGATGAGAAGAATCAGAAAAGGCTGCCCTTGGTTTATGGTGATTGGAACTGTATTAGGGGGAAATATTACATGCAGAGAGCAAAAGGAAAATAAGTACTTTTACTTCTATAAAGCAAATTAAGACCTATCAAATAAAGCATTGTAGATCATTTTAACCTTTTTCATTTAACAATAACTGTATATCTGTGTATCTATAATTCCTGTCATTTCTAGTGTTAATTGTAAATTCATTGCACTAAACGAGCCCACTGTTGAAACACCAATGTGTGCTCTACTTTCATCCTGGCTTGCTATACTAATGGCTTCTATAAATAATAAGTTGAGTCAAACAAATAACTACAAGGTTTTCAGCAGACATCACACTTTAGATGTGAATTTAAGTCCTATATACAATGACCTGTCCTGGGTTGCTGCTCAACTGAGCATCAGCAGAATAATAACTGCCGCAATTATAGTCAAGCAAATGAAAAAATTTATGTCTGTTGTAAAATGACCCACAAGAGAATCCTCACTATCTTCCCTCTCTCTCTTTCATCATACCTTGAATTGAGGCCAACGTCTCTCTGTGAGCCCGTTACTCAAACTGCTTTGCTAGCATCATCCGGCCGCGCGGCCTCTAATGAGCTGCGCTAGCTCGCTAGTGACACAGGAAATGACAGCTGGCGCGATTACAGAAATCTGGGACTTGACCAAACTGGAACTTGTTGGGAAGCAGAAACTCTACCGGAGGAACATCTATTGAGCTTGGAATCCAACATCACATCACTATGGTGACTGAAAAGCTCAAAGACACGTTATAGTAATAGTATAATAACATTGTATGATATAGTATAATAGTTGTAATAATACTAGTATTTCTGAATCCAGATATAGTGAAAGAGGGCTGGGATAAGCGTCAACGTTCCATTACAAGTGTTTTCTATCAGGCTTACATAAGAAGGCGTGACCTGAAATCCCCACGGAAGGGCCAAAAGGGCGGGTGATGTTCCCGCTGCTGCTGCTGTGTGAAGGATTATGAGCCTTCATTTATCTGGGACATCCTATCCGTTTCCCTGAGTACAGTCTTTACGGCCATGACACTTACACTATAAGACTGTGTACACAGCAGATGGCTATGGGACAATATAACTGAGTATCACTGAGCTGATATATAGTCTGCCAGGTTTCTCCGCAAGATGAAGATTCAATCTGTCATTTGTTTTATTAGCCACTGTATTTGTTGACATTATAAGAAACCGCTGGCTGCTATACGTGCACGTTTACACTCTACTTTCTTTTTCCAGTTAAATGTGCAGGTTCACAGCTGCTGACTGTCAAATTTACACTGAAGCTCGGGAGGGGCAGTTAGTAACGGTTTCGAATCCTTTTTCTGCGATTATGCCCCCTCACACACACACAATAATTGGACAAATACTTTCCTAAAGTGCCCACCTGATTCCCTTGTTCCCCTCTCTTAATCCCGGTCAAATCCTGGCCATTACAGAAAAAAGTTCAACCCTCCCATCTCTCTTTACCAATATCTGTCCATCCCTCCCTTTCCATCCATCTCTTTCTACCCATCCCCTCCGTTTCCGTCCCTCCCTTTCTACCCATCCCCTCCCTTAACATTCCTCCCGTTCTATCCCTACCCTTCAATACATTCCTCCCGTTCTATCCCTCCCTTTCTTTCCATCCCTCCCTTTCCATGGCCCCATCCTGCTCCCCTCCCGAGCCGCTTGCAGTCTCAGCCCTGTCCTATTATTTTCAGGATTACAAAAAAAAAAATGACAATAACATCCCTTATGCCGGTGAGAGTGAGGTCTGGCCCAGAGGTGACCCTGCTATTCTCATCAGCCTCTGTCCCACTTTTCCCCCACCTCCACTGATAGCTCTGACACACGGCGGCTTCCACTCGTTCCCTACTCACACCAGATACTGTTTGAACCTCAGCACCACCACCACCATCACAACCACCCCAACTCATCTCATTCAGAGCCCCTGCTGTGCACGTACACACACACACACACACACACAAGGGGAAATTTTAATAATAATTTCAGAGTGGTATGATTGGATGTGTTCCCGTGGAGAGATGGAGGAAAGGCTAAAGCGGCAGAGGTGAGAGATGGAAAAAAGAGAGTGAGAGAGAGAGAGAGTGAACGTGTGTGGATGAAGGGATCTAACGACTTTGCTTCTATCTCATTTGCAGATCCCATCTCTCTCCGTCTATATACTACCTTATCCCCGTGCCAAAATGACGGCTTATCGGCCAAGCCTCTCTCTCGTGCACCGCCTGAACATATGCTCTGTGAGACCGTGATCTGCTATAATGTGGGGACTATCTTCGTGTGCGTTACAATAAACATTATATATCCGTCCTTTTTCATGCGCTGTGAAGACTGTTGCCGTTTGTGTTTACAACAAGTTCACCACAACAAGGTCCGAACCCTTTATCTGTATTTCACAATCATCAGCGACATAGAAAAAATAAATGGAGTATGTAATGCTGCTGTTTGGTAGATGTTTATCCGAAAAGACTTGTGTCTTTTTTAGCTTAGTAAGGACGTACTGTAGCTTAGCACTGGTGGTGTGCATCATGCACGGAACTGCTGGATTTAGAAAATCTGTGATTTAAATTACATTTTAATTTAAAAAGTTAGAAGATCCTTTCCGAACAAAACTCTGTTAAACTACATCTTGTTAAACCATAGCCTCTATTGTTAATGCTGCTACAGTTATCAGCTCTCATTAGCAGATATGTTTTTTAGCAACTATAACCACAGCTTATTATGTATTATTAAATTACAGGTTGAAGTGAAGCCAATTTTAGCATATTTATACATTCTGCGTCATCAATGTAACTGCGAAATGAAGAAAACACAGTCCTATAGGCTACAGTAGCGTTTTCTAAAATATCGAAGCAGAGAACAAAGTTGCATTCCTAAAATATCTTTTATAAAATACTTGCGGTACATCATTTTATTACATTTTCTCATTTCCGACTTGCTGGGCTTGTAATTTATCTAATGTCTGAAGCTTTTCACTGATAAACGTTGTCCTGGAAAGCCCTTACATGTTCAGCACTCAGAATTTTATAATTCTCTCTGGGATAAAGCTGTTATCGTGGATTTGATCAACAGTCAGTTTAACATGATCTCCTCCCTACTTGTGACCTAACGTCACCAGTCATGACATCCCTGAAAAAATCCCTCAGGGACTCGGGACACGAACGCCGTTCCCCTGAGTAAAAGGCCTGTGTTTGTCCCATTCAGGACCCCTCCCATCCGCCCTAAGTGAACTTCTTGCTCTTAAATACTACACATGTTGCTCTTAGTGTATAATCATGAAGCCGATGGGTTTACTACTTTTTTTGCAAAAGGGTGCCTTGAGTGTCTGCATCAAGATGCTGAGGGGCATTGACCAAGAATTGCTATTTGACACCAGGGTGTGATACCATAGACCGTTTATAAGAAGTGGACATGGTCCTCATGACGTCACCCATTCTTTTGTTGACTACTGTGTTGAAGCCTTGAGTTTGGAATTTTGGCCAGCGTCATCTTGGTTTTTTTTGCCACCAGTGAACAGAAGTGACCATATTTGGACTGCGAAAGAGTAACGTAGAGACGACATATACGGCTCTGGTAGCGGTAGTGACCTGTCAATCACAAGCTAGCCACGCCTTAAAGCATACCCTGCTTTATCATCTTTTTAACTCAAAATGGGAAAATAATTAACAAAATGGACCCCCACCCCAAAACACAATTATATTATATATATTTATATATGAACTAAAATTTTGCACTTGACATTGCAGAAATCAAGTCAAACTTTTTGGTTTGTACCTGCGCAATAAAAGCAGTGGAGCTTTCCTTTAAATCGGGGCTATGGGTGCAGAATGTCAACTTCAGTAAGGTTCAGACTTTTCAACGGGGCTGGAAGCCTATCTGCCCTTCGGCTTTCACCTGCCTATTAGGGTGGAACATATTGGCTAGATAGGTTCTGTGTGTGTGTGTGTGTGTGTGTGTGTGTGTGTGTGTGTGTGTGTGTGTGTGTGTGTGTGTGTGTGTGTGTGGACATGCAGCATAGAATGACCAAATAGGACATGCACAAACACACACACACAAACACGCGGGTGGGCTGGCGGTGGTGAGCCTTATCGCAATGCCACAAAGTGGGAAGATTAGATTACTCACTTCCCTAAACCTCTAACTTGGTTACCATAGCAATAGCAGTATGACTGGGGCGGCAGCTGGTCATTGTGGAGGCTGCTGGAGTGGGAATGGATGGTGGAACAATCACCAGGGGAACTGCAGGTCAGCCAGCTATTTTACCTCTGTCACTCACCGTCCTGTTCCATTCTGTTCTAACATCCATTTTTTTTCCAACGTCAGACCAGAAAAATTTGCTCATGTTATTGTCACGTCTATTTGAAACACGCCAAACACTAAGATTATTCCTGATTATGCTTAACGTTAGCTACTGTCAGGTCAGTGGGGTTTTCACTGAAAATGTAGCTCAAGAATATTCGGAGAGTCTTTACAATAACCTCATGTAATCATATTTGTGCATTGCTGCATACCAACCAGGGTAGATCAATTGAAATTGAATTCATAATTGCACCACGGTGGAGCCTCGCCCTTAATTCAAATTAATGAAGTGCTTGCAAATCCATAGTGTTGTGGGTTTGATCATTAGATGAATTACCCCGATCGGGTCATTGTATTTCAATTAAGCCTGAGCACAGTGTTTATCTTTTCATTAGTCAACACTCAGAAAAAAGTTCATGTAAAATAAAAGTTAGGAGGCAGGGTTTGGTGCATGTGCACATGAATATTCAGACACAGATGTATCGGCGTGATCTATCTCAGAGAGACTGTCGTGTTAACTACGTTGATAGAGTGACGGAGTAGTTATTTGAATAGTCTGGATAGTGCTGAAGGACTAGTGCTTAAAAAGTCTGAGCCTGAACAAAGCTCAGCAAATAACTGGAAAACACACAAAGGAAATCAGGTAGCTGAAAAGACTGAGAGAGACACTACACAAGGTTGTACGGTAGGTTTGCATATGGACGGTAGGGACAACTTTGGGAGAACAGAAGAGTCCCTACCAATATTTGGGCAAAATATTTTGCATTATCCTTAGAGTAAACAGACACACACACAGAGGGAGAGAAGCAGAGGGAGCAGAACCGCTTGTTGACGGCCGCGAAAAACTTTAAAATTCTGGTGGGATCATCATGGCCGTAGCCAGCTATGAGGTCATCGAGGTCGGGACCTCAATCATTATTTCCTAAAAAGCCCACTGTCTTTTTGCATCTGAGTGACACGAAACCACTTGGAACCGACAGCTATCTATAAGACGGCTATCTGTGGGGGGGGAGATGACTGGAGAAAGCAGACTGTGTGTGCGTGTGTGTATGTGTGTGTTTGAGGACATCGTGGTGTTGCCAGTGACACCACAGTAGTGTTCTTGACACTGTTTTTGCACACAAAAACTATATGATGATGAACTACATACACGCACAGTATTAGAGGATTCTTATTAAAAACTATTGACGCTCTGTTGTAGCTTTCTTTAATGTTATTGGATGTAATCCTGGCTTTCTACAACCCATGATTATAATTTCATCAGCTGCAGTGCGCTCTACAGTTTAGCACGAGTGTCAGCAGCATAAGGTCCGGCCCTCTCCCCTGCACTTCGAGGGATTTGGACTGCTGGTTTGAAAATGTGGATCTAGCCTGCACTTTATCAGAAGTGGTGGGTATTAAGATTTTAAGAGGTAAAAGACACAGCAAGGAGGAAAGAGTAAATCATGTCTGCAAGTGGGATGTTTTAGCAGAGATAGCATTAAATGAGAAAAGTTGATCTGCAGAAGAATAAATATTTAAAGCAATTCAAAGAAAGCATTATATTCTATTATTCTTTGTACTTTGAATTGTCACTAAATTTTGTGTTTTCCACCAACCAAAAAGTTCACCAGAATGCAGAAAGCCCCCACTTATAAATCATCCCTACCAATGTTGAATGTAAACTTACGCCCTTGCACTTCGAAGGATGCCTCATAAATACTAGTATTAAAGCTGCAGGCAGACTTATGCTCTCCGGCTGCCGCTAAGGACTCATAATTGAGTCGTTTTTTACCATTCAAACAGAGAAATGGCTCTGATAAGTTACGGGACACTGTTTTGACCTTGACAAAGCACTTAATTTAGATAAGAGTTACCCTTCCAAACGGCAGTGAAATTAGGTCACTTTAATGCCTGAAGCACTCAGAGCATGACAGAGTTTAAATCTTTGACTTTGGAGCTTGAGGCAGGAGTGTCCTGCTGGCTCCTAACCAGAGTTGGTTCTATTTGGGACTGATTTAAGTCTATTGGAGGACTTTTCAAAAAGTACATATTTAATATTGAATCGTAAAAGCCACAAAGACCAGAATTACATTAAGGTCTTTTAAAAAGAAAGTGAATAATTAAAGTTGCTGGTTCTGCAGGATTTTATATAAAAAGACATTTTAGAGGTAATTAGTGGTCAACTTCTTGTACTGTTTTTCAGTCATGCCATCTGCGTCTAAACGAATAGGTTTGCGTAACATTTTGTACAGACATTAATGGTTCCCAGAGGATGAATCCTAATCACTTTGATGATCCCTGACTTTACCTTTAGCGTTACTACGTGGTTGACATTAGGGCTGCAATCAATCAAGAGATCAGATAAAAATACTTGCTTTATCAAAGAGGAATAGTAAAAATTCAAAAGACAAAATAAGATGAAAAAAAAAAAATCAACATTTTATTGCTTGAATTTCATATAATATAATCCGTCAAAAACAAACCCATTTAGTTTATCTAAGTTTCATATCACATTCTGGGTTTCAAGGCTTTTTTTGCAACCGTCATGGTGTTTGCTTGGTATTTTCATCTATAAAGGTTATTTGCATACAAACACACAAGTCAAATATCTATGAAGTAAATGATTGCATTTTTATTCAAATATTTCCTTTGATTAAATAAAAAATCTTGGAATTAGTATTTTTAATTTTCCTGCTTAGAGCTAGTGTTAGGAAATTTAACAGGGCATCATTTTTCTCTATATATTATATATTTTGGTGACAACATCACCAAACAACTGTATTAATGACATGAGAACACATCATGATAACGTTGTAATTTACCTTCCCCAAATACACATTTTTACTGGATAGAGCGTGAACGCATCAGAATAAAACTTTATGGAACCTCCGTTAACCTTAGCCGTAAGCTCCGTTAATTAGCCACACAGGACTGCGCTGCCCACTGCTATCTGCTAACGTTAACTAGCGGATCTATGTTCAAATCAAATCTGTACGCCGTTGATTAGCGGCACTGTAAACCCCCGCCCCAACACAATTTTTTGTAATCATTGTTACTTTATCTACTTACCTTAGTTGACATTTGTATAATGTTATCACTGATAACATCCACTTATCAGACGAGAACATGCATCTCCTACCCACTCTTCCCCGCTGCCTACTCCTGCCAGTGGGAGCAGTGAAAAACCTCACAGCTCTTCCGGACCACACGCCTCTGGTCAGCCACAGAAAACTATTTCAGAGGACACATCCTCCGCTAACAATTATTCCACAGAAAATTCTGAAAATAGCAGCAACAGCCTCTCTCTCCCTCCCTCCCCTCCTGAAGCTGTCTTACACATTTCATGACAGTTTCGAACCTGTATAAACATTTCATGGCGATCCATCTAGTTGTCGCGCCGCTTGATTGACGTTGTCATCTGTGAGGCCAGGCTGCTAGGATGGCTAAATATATAAAGACTGCATTCTCTAACATCGCCATGGCTCATTTCTTACATGTGATATCATAAAATCTCACACCTTTTGGACCCCCACTTGTATCTCACTTACTGTTATTTTTAATTTACAGGGAGCGTTACAGCTTCACAGACCTGCCAACATGTCCTTAGCCAAATTCAAAAACACACTAGTGGGACTTTGCTGAGACGCACAGAGATCTTCAGTGTTCAGGGCTTTGGTTGTCCTTTGTCCCCGCCGTGATCATGTGAGTGCAATTCAATTTTCTCCACTGCACAATTTGATTTGAACAAATGTCTGATTTTGACTAAATGGGCCATGTGACCAGACTCCTATCCTCAGGGCCTGTCTCTGCACAGTCGACTTGTGGTCCCACTTATTAGATATAAAATAAACAAGCACAGGAGAGTAGGCGCGATTCAGACGAGCCTGAATGCACATCGCAGCTCGCCCGCACACCCTTGCACACACATATTCACACATAGAGTTAAAGAAACTGGCAGCTAGCCAGCGTGCCGGAGCTTTATGTGTGTAGATTTATCCGTGGCCATTAAAATACATTTGATTTTTACTCTCCACTGCTGCTTTCCTATATAGGAGTCCGACCGGCCTTTAACAACCACTTTCTTTAACCTTCTCCCCTGCTCATAAAACACCAGCAGCTGTCCTCTTCCTCCTCCTCCCTTCCTTCCTTCCTTCCTTCCTTCCGTCTCCTCGACTGTATCTCTCCACCTATGTCGACCTCCGCTACAATTCTATCTTTATAGGGTGTGTTTGCCTTTCTCCTCCTCCTGTCCTTGCCCTCGTCTTTCGCCTCCCCCTCCCACGCCTCCCCTACTGCGCAGATACCCTCTCTGCCCCTGAGCTATTCTTCCTTAATTGTCCATTTTTTCCTCCTGAATGATCGATACGTCAAATCTATCTGACAGTTGGAGAATAAGGACGGTTCCCCAGCTTTAAAACACCCAGAGGTCTGCAAAGGTGAGCGTTCGCGAAGAGCTTCAGTGGGGATATTCAGAGAAAAACCCTCTCTCGCTTGTTTTCAGAGGATGACGGCTTATTTTAGTGCGGATAATGACACTAAACTTTTAACCCCTTTCCCTGCCTGATGCGTCACTGTCCATTTCTACTGCTTGTTTTTTTTTTCTTTTCCTTTTTTGTACGGTCAAAATATAATTCTATGTGCGCAAATGTGCTCTAATGTAGAATTAGTACACTTTACTTCACGAGGAAATTATTTCCTGTTCTAGTTCTACTACTTCCTCTTTTTGTTCTGGACTTTTCACTGGCAAGCTGTGCATTTCCTGTTCTCCATTTAGGCTCTGTGTTTAGCCATATATGTGACGTTACCTTCAAAAAAATGTTAGGTAAATGTAACAATATTTTCCCCATTTAAGGAGCTGAAATTCAATTTACTTTCACGCATAAATCTGCTCATCAGAAGAGAGGTTTGTCGGCTGGTATGGAGCTTATTGTGAGTCTATTACGCTGACAGCATTTATGCAAGAGAGACTCTGAATTATTTGTTTCTCTCTCCCCCCCCACCCCCAAACACTCCATAAAGCTGAATCAACACTTATCTAGAACAGAGGTTAGAATATTGATTGAATATTTTCAAACGCTATGTTTCAATTTTATCATTACTAAAGGAAAGGGCTTCCAGGAAGGCGGACTAACTGATGTGTTTGGCAAATGTAACACTACACCCGGTAACATTGCCGGGGCTGCTTGTGTGAGCGTCAGCCTACACTCAATCCTAAGCATCGATGACCGGCTCCTTCACAATAGATGTGCTATTGCGAACAGGGCTTTTGTGATGTAGTCCCACAATGCTCCTTGGCAATGGACGTAATATTCGGCAGAGACCTGAATGAGTGGGATTTTTGGCACCACAACAGTAATGCAATAGTATTCAGAAATCCTATAATAACCATAAGCTGGTATAATCATTTGGATAGCTGATTTTGTAGCCTATAACAACCAATGCTATCAATAGAACGCAGCAGCAATCTTTTTAATTGACTTATATTAATATAGTAATAAATGTACCGAAAGGCATTCCAAATAGACCGGAAAGGATTGATGCAGTCAAAAGGATTAAAACAATAAAACATGAGATTATCAATATTTTGAATATATGAATATATTTACTATCCACACCCCTGATCTGACCAGCGTGGTCTTTGTTTTACCGAGAAGCAAACCTGTAAATGAAATAAGGACAAAAAATCACCCTTGATCACCTTTTTTCTACAGGTCACCCAACTCTACTGTACTGTAGGTATCAAGCTATTTAGCCGGGCATGCTAACGGTTGCAGCTTATGCTGGAGCAGACAAACACACTCTTTAATCAACTTCTTGCAGGGAAGTCTATTTTAGTTAGACTTGAATGGCATTGCTTGATGTAATAAAGAGAAAAAGAAACAAATGCTCATGTCAGCTTTAGAACCCAAATGTAAATACACATGCAAATTTAGGTTATGCTTCTCACCCTGCAGCGTCAATGTAAAACACAACAATTGTTCTCAATATTGTGTTCAGAGGACATAACTGAAAATGTATGTTTCATTTTGTTTCTTCTTCCTCGTGTTTTCTTATCGCTGACTACCCTCCTCCTCTTTCTCCCTGCATCACTCGCCGTCTGTTTCTTCAGTTCTGTTATCTATTTTTGCGACTTTCCTCGGGCCATTTCTTTGTCCAACCACCCCCCTCCTTCACTCTCTCTCTCCCTCTCTCTCTCTGGTTGACCTAGCACCACTTTCATTTCCGCTTGTTCATCTGTCTGTCTGCCGTCTCTTTTTTTGGGGAACTAATCTCTTTTTCCAATCTCTCCCTCATATATGCTTGTGCATGAGAGCTAATGAACGAACTGCATGGGTAAACACACAGGACGACTGTCAGAGACGCACCAGAGCAAATATATGCATGCGTAAAAAAAAACACGCACTGACGGATGAACTCGACCGCCGACTGTGTCCTGTCTGGGATGACGACAGAGCTGGGTCTTGTTCATCAATTATGCAACGAACAAGAGTCTTACTTGAATGGCACATTATTAATTAGCTGGAGCTTTGGCATAATTAGAAATATAAAATATCTTCTCCATTACTACAATAAACTCAAACACTTCCCAACCCCAGGCTCCAGCATTTATTATTTGTAATGTTGGTCACACATCATTCTGAGAAACTGTTACTCTCTTTCATTCAGCAGCGTGAGACCAAACTTCCAGTTGAAGTCTAAGAGAACAAGGTGTACCGGTACCACATGTGGTCTTCACTGTCCTTGCAAGTCTTTTTTGGAACTAGCCTTGAGTATTTTCAGTGGAAAAATGACAGTGGCAGTGCACATGTGTTGTATAAATAGATTTGTATGTCGGGCCTCCCAGTTTTACAAAAAAAACCAACCTCAGTCAAATTAATCAGTTTGAGATTAGGATTCCCAAAGGACTGTGCCAGTCATGTTTTAGTGAGCCGTGTACACAAAAATTGTGTAATTGCATTTTTTTGCTTTTTTCAAAAACATACTATCAGTTTTTCAAATTACTTCCTGCCTCCCAGGCCATATATTTCAGGATGATCTGAAAATGATCTGGCTGGGACTGGAAAGTAGCTTGAGACAGAAAATCCATCACAATTCCCTGTCACAGTCACATTATCATTCACTGCAAGCCAAGACCATTTAAAGAAAAAAAAACTCTTCATTATGATGCAATCAAGGCCACTTTGATGTTTTTTCCCCCTTTGTTAGCACTCCCTGCTTCCTGCTGAATGACAAAGATATAAATGAATTTGATGGATTGAAAATAAAGGCAATGAAATGTGAACTGATATACAGAATGCTGGGAGGCAGAGGTAGTTTTTTTTCTTTTTGCTTGACTGTCGTCCTGTAGGGCATAGGCTGTACAAGGGCGTCAGGTAGAAATAAGAGTTGTTCACAATGAAAGTCCCCTCCAACTGGAGCTCCCTATGACCGGTCCGACTCTGGCTTAACAAGTGTTTGTTTACAGTTAATTGCATCAATGTGGTGCACATCGAGAGCAAAATGAAGAAGCTTGATCTATGAAGAACGTTGTGCTCTAGTAAACAATTCATTATGAACACATTGGTTGTATGGATATTAATGGCGATGACACGTCAAAAAAAGTCCCACCCACAACTACCATCACACCGGGCCTTTCCGAGCCCAACTAGAACTGGTCGCCGCACGCTGCCTCGGAAGAAATCGGTCCAGAAAGAAAATAAATTTTGTTAAAGATGATTTTTTTTTCGAGTAATAATTCCTTATAGTAGCTCGCCTATGTCGTCCAGCTTCAAATCAGAAAGCTGAAATAATATTAAAAAAGACTAATGTTATCCGTTTCATGTGCTCATGTAGTAACATGGCTGAGTCTGATGCTATTAATCACACTACTGTCACTTCAACCACAACACTGTCACTTTACCTCGCCATTTTTGTCTCAAATGCTTTTTGTTGTTGTTTTATATACCTCTTATTTCATCTTTCTTTTACTTTCTCTATTCATCTGTGCTGTTGCTGTACTTGAGCCGCTGCAACAACAAAAAAAATCCCTTCAGGGGATCAACAAAAGGTTTAACGTGTCTTATCTTATTTTCAAATAAATGGCCATGTGGAGACAGTGGTATAAAGCCGTAAACACAACACTGACAAATTATCACATTAGAAAGATGCTATGGTGACTGTGTTAGCAAACAGTCGGCTATTCACACATAAAGCAGAAATGGAGCCACATTTCCATTCATGCGGGGTCATGTTTATTTGTTCATATGAGGGAAATATCTGGCTGATTAAGTCTCCACCATGTCCAACGGCTAGCTAGTCAAGTTAATCCTGTGATCCATTAACAATGTAAGAATTTTGATTATTGCAGCTTTGAACAACAAGGTGTATAAATTAAATACAATTAAAAGGCAGCAACCTAACATGATTAACGGAAACTAACATTTAAATGATTGCGTTGTGCTGTGTAATTTCATTATATTTCATAAACATTTGGATGTTTTCATATCTTTAAGAACATTCAAGTCAAACTTCATGGTTTGTTTATGAATGCATACAATATTGTTCAAGGTCATGAATAAACCCCATTTCCTTTAAATAAACTGAACTTGTCTTTCAGTTCACTTGTCTGTTCGTATGCTGCTGAGTTAGTGGAGGAAGAAGCACAGAGGAAGACATTAAAAAGCAGCGCATGTGGAGTCAGAACAGAGGAGGAGGAGGAGGTGAGTAATCTTACCATCGTCTCCTGATCCTGAGCCGGCATCTGCAGAGGAGAACAAACAGTTATTAACCAGAGTCTCACACAACCACAGACATTGGCTGAATAAGCCTGTGTATCTGCCTATGTAAGAGTGTGTGTCCAGGCCTGTGAGTATGTGCTTGTGAGTGTGCCAGGGCTGTAATGAATGACGTTTGTTCTTACATTTGAAGCTACTATTGAGGTTTGATGCTATTCCGAAGCTCCTGATCCCAAACATAGAACCTTTTATAAATATAACTGGTCAGTTTTGTCAACAAAAATACACATGTGGTTTTAGAAGTGTAAATATTGGTACTGTTAAACTTCCCCTTTAGTTGCATGCCTCCCTTTGTATGCGGCAAGAGGAGAAGCTTAACGTCAACAAGTATTGAATGAAGCCAAATACTTCGTTAGATGAAAGCATGTTGTCGATTTTTTTCCAATCAATTTTGACTTTTGGACTTAACAGCACTCTGGAGTAATTGGAAATGTTTTGATCAAAATTCAGAACCACTCCTACGCAATCAACACTGGAATCTTATCCTACAAATGGTATTTCACTAATAACATTAGTCTGGCCTGATCGTTATCTGCAACTCCTCAGGAATACCACGTTTAAACACAATAAAAAGTTGTGCAAAAAAACAAAGAAAACAAAGCTGCATTCATATTGATTCAGAATTCTAACGTTAATGTTATAAATGAAGGTTTAAACTATTTGGAGGAGCCCTAGAGTGTGTGTACAGTGAGCTATTAGTGTTCTTGTGTGTGCATTTGAATGAAACAAGACCTTTCTAAAGATGGCGCAGTAAATGAAACTGGGAAAAAGGTGAAGGTTGCCCGTGGGTTTTGAGCATCACGCATCTTCTCCATTCTACATCCGTACATTGATGAGAACACCTCCAACTATGGACCTCTCCGTGTTAGGACTGTGGGAAGACACTCTATGTGTTTGTGTTACGGCGACTCCTTATCCATGGCTTTCACATCGTATCTGTGTGGAGCTCCCTCAAACACACTGAGCCTACTGAAACTGCTTAACAATATGGCTGTGAAAGGGATACTGATGAGCACTTCGAAGAACCGGCACCGTGTAACTTGAGCCGCGGCACAAAGCGATCTGCTAAAATGCCCCGGGGCCAGAGACCAGACGCAGAGCCTCAGAGGACTGTGGGATAATAGCTCAGCTCCATATGAATATCATGTGAGAAGGGTTTAAAAGAAGAGGTGCACACACGAAACACACAGAGCCTGCCCAGCAAGCCGTCCTGATACTTTAATGACGTGAGCTTTGGGTCGATAAAATGCATTTCTGACGGGATAAAACCATGTCTCTCGAGTGTGATGATTATTTGAGGTCAGTGCAGCAGATGGTCAGATGTGCCAAGGGAAAAGTAACTCTCAAAGCAACCAGTCAATAATCAGTGAGGTGGGACTGCCTCGAAATGGGATGAATAATAGAACTGGCAAATCTTTCTGGAAAAATATTTCCTTTTTTTGTTTGACATCACTTTTTTAATGATGAATCAATATTGCTTTGCAGTTGAATGCTGTATGTCAAGTTGCAGTTTACATGTCTTTCTAAATTGTAATCACTTCATCATTTTTATTCTATCAGACCTATGTGAAACCGTCTGACTGTTTCGTGAGGTCACAGTGACCTTGACTGTCAAAAGTAAGTTCATTTTAGAGTCCAAATTTGACAAAAAAATCTCAACTTTGGCTCACCAGAAAGGTAAGGACGTTTGGGAAACCCAAAAACATAAAAGGCATAAATATACTCTGTGGAAGACAGCAATGAAAGTCGCCACTCCTTTCCCCCTCAACCCATGGAGGGTCGGACCTGAAGACACTGACTAAAGACTACATCACATTTCACCAGGTTTGTCAATTTCTTATACAAAAACTCCCATAAGAATACCATCTGAACAAGCACGATGCTATAATCACGTAAAGATTACACACAATTTGGCTTTAAAAAAAACATGAATCAGTAAAATGTACAGTCAGGAACCGAAAGTAGAGAATCACAGTGCAGCTAACTGGACTAAAAAAGGGGATTTGTGATTAGAGATAGGCTCCTGTGTGGACAGAGGAGAGACTCATCTGGTTTGAGGTTACTTTATTGGACGCTGATGGAGTAATGAGTTACCCATACATATTTTAAACTAATGCACCTACTGAAACAGGAGGGTTAGCTAACTGTATTGGGAGTAAAGTCATGGTCGGACCGGAACTGATAGGGGAAAAATGTATTTGTACTCTGGGACAAAAAGGCTTGAAAGGCTTTCAAGCATAAGATGCAGGAGCTAGCTAGCCCTCTATTCCAATCATTGCACCCAATGCCAGATATGCAGCACAGTCACATAAATATAATAGCTGCAAATAAGGAGGGGTGTATTTATTATAAGAAGATGCTCCCTGTGTTTTACTCCAAGTTGCATCTTGCAGGTTATACAAGCAACAACCACATAATCAAACATATAATTATATGGAATACAATTCCAACAATTATATAATTATATACATGATTATATATTTTTATATAAAAAAACAGGTAGTTCATAGTCACCTCAATTCAAAGACCAACGCTATGAAAACAGTATATAAACAGTAATTCATAGAGCCGCTGGAATAAAATAATTTGCCACATATTTCAAGAATCTAAGAAACAACTACTACAATGACAGACCTACTACATACATAGGAACAATCAAGCATCTTATACAATTTTCATGACATTGGAAATTGTTTATATGACATCTACACTTTCTATATTTCAACGCAACCATCTGTTTCAGGCACTCGTCTCTCCATCTCTAACTCACTCAGATTTCTCCTTGAGCGAACCTTGGTTAGACACAATAACAAAACAGATCGGATGAAGAGAAAGGTAAGGACATTTCTTTCTTTTTTTTCTCTCTAGGTTGCTTTCTATAACATTGTCAGACACCAGTATTTACAATTATGAGGCTGTCAGTGTCAAAAACAAGCTCTTTTAGTGGATGTATAGTGACGCTGAGGACTTGCCCCTAAGGATTGCTTTGCAGCCCGTTTAGCAGCTGCAGCGATCCGCTCAATACTGGAACAATGTAATTTAAAAGAAGTTTCCCTATAGTACACTAAGACATGTAGCAATGCTACAACAAAGGAAGTGAAGAAGAAGAAGACTGCCAGCTAGCAAACATGGATGTAAACAATGCACAATTCAAAAGTCGGCTTGGCAAGTGTTTAACTTTGTAGGCAATGCATACAACACGCATGTTGGATCTCAATGGTGCCCAGAATGCGTTTTGTTTGTTAAAAATGATTGTAAATAGAAATGTTTACATCTTTGTTGTATGTTTGTTTACAAGAAAACTCAACTGGGCAACTTTGAAGTTGGATAAAATACATCTCAATGCATAGCTTAAAAACTTCCTCCTCTGTCTTACCTTTTACCTCCTTTTAAATCTGCAGAATTTCAGTGACCTTGGTACATGTGGGACAGTGCATGTGCAGTGTTTCATGAAAAGGCTTAGCTCGAAGGATCAGGCTGAAGTCAGGAGGGGTTCATGGGAGATCAATAAAAACCTTTAGTATCCGTACAAGGGCAGAGGTTTTAAAAGGAGAGAAAGACTGGCATTAGAAAAATAGAACAAAATGGCAGGGGAGATAGGCACAAGCATACCTTTCTGCCCACTTGTCTGCCAAATGAAGGGGCACAAGGAGGAGATACCACACAATTTTATTTTGTGAGAGGCACAGAGGAGTGTGTGAGTGCAGGGGGAAAAAAAATGGTTACCTTTGTAGACAATAGATGATTGAGGTGATTTTCTTTTCAGTTTTGCAGCGATTGATTAGACGAGCGAGACAAGCTGATAGAAAGAGGTCAACCTTCTAGGGGAACTGTTATTAACCTCACTGTGCTGCTAACATCAGATAGACAGCATTGGACACACACACACACACACACACACACACACACACACACACACACACACACACACACACACACACACTTTCCACTTTCTGCTGTAAATAAGGCTTGAAAGTTAGGCTTCAGTATGGCTGCAGGGATGTTGACAGACACTCTGCATGGCAGGCGGTTTTATGTATCAAACTACTTGTGTGTCCTTGTAAAAATGATTCTCATATTCTGAAGAGCTATCTTTACTGTGAACCCTTGTAATTAATTAAAATAAATGGTACACATCAGCACCACTTCATTCTTTGTGCAAATCTTCAAATCCCTCAAATGCGTAAAAAAAAAAGCACATCGGCAGTAGTCGTACACTCCCTATGTGCGATATCTATAACAGCAACAAGAGGCAGATTATTTCAGCTGTGCGACGTACAAATAAGAATCTTCAGTATCTGCAGCTTTAAAGGCTACGGTAGCTGTCTGGGGAGATGTAGAACAAGTTTTTGCACCTTTGAAAATTATGTTCCATCAAAGGCGAACTTGATAGAATCATTTTCAGCTCAGCAGGAAACATGGGGTTTTTTAATCTACTGACCACAGGGGTTTGCGTATCCCCGGATTCTGCAAGAATCTTCACCACCAAATAGCTTTCAGGATAGAACACAGATCCCAAATTAAAATCTCAGAAGCGGCGGACCGTCCGGGTCATCACTATATCACACTATAATTTGCAAGAATTGCTGACATTTCCTCCCTGAATACGATGAGAGAATACTTTCCAGTTTCAAAGCCACAACCGGCCCGGTATCACTAGGATTTATGAGCATAATGCAGGATTCTGCGTGGCGCGATTTATGTCCAATTCCAACATGTCAACATTTATGTAAGCAGAAAGTGTGGGTGTGGAGGTGGTTGGGGTGAATGGCTGTCACAGATCTGCAATTAATGCTTGCATTTCAATTCCTGACCGTAACTTGCCATGCTTAGATACTGCAGAAAGCACAAACTTCAAAAACCGTGGCATTTGAATGCAGCCCTGGATTTTACAGAATCTTCAGTCACACAACACTGATGTCATAGTCTGAACAACCTAAGCAGTCCTTCAGAAAGACCTTGAATCCCCTCTGGGGTGCTGCGCAGTAGCTCATCTTGACCTCTGACCTCCCTGGAGGAGAATAAGCAAAAAAGAAAATCTCCCTACGGATCAATAACGAATTAGCCTAGCATCACTTTAAAGTGCTTAAAATTCAGATAGAATTTTCAACTAATTAGCGCTGATAAGACCTGATTATTTTTTATACACGAATAATTAGTGGTGTATTGATGACTTCTCCTGTACTGTATGTGTGATTATAGTGACACTGATTCTCATTCAGCTCCTGGTCTACTGCTAACCCAGAGTGCACCTCTTAAATCATCACAAACATATGGCTCCTGTCATCTGTCGGTGCTCAGGGATTTGCAGAGCGACAAAATGGTGATTAAACATGTCATCAACATTTTAACAGTGTGTCAATTAAACCCTCTCCCAACTCCCCATTGAATGACTTCCTGGAAGTTACACTGTTGATATTTGCGAATGGGGTTGGAAAGTGCTATGTGAGTGCTTGCCTTAGCTAAAACTCCCTCCATTGGGGAAAATAGACTCCTTAGTTTGTTTCACTTGGCTAAGCTAATGCTCCTCACTGCGCTGGGCTAGCACTTGATGTGATAGTAAAGTGGTACCATCCTGTGGGGTAATCAGCTTTCACTGGTTTAGTACTACTGAGAGCTCTTCCTGTTATCGGCCGCTAAATCAGAACTTCCTTATCTGTCTGTGACATGAAGGTAATAAAGACCTGAATGGACTGGAATAAATTGTATTCTTTGTCTGACAGATGTTGCACTGAAAAAGTCAATAATGGGCGAGAATACCCCTCTTTGTAAGATGGCTCAAACCTAAACCTCTGTGGTATAACGTTGCTCATAATCGTGCACAGTTTTCTAAGGCAGCCATCACAAGATGTTTCTCCTTGGAGCCAAAAAAACAGAAGGCTATGGTATCACATTTGTCTGTGCCTCAGTGTCGTCACTTAGCATGAAACTGGCACCTCAGCAGGCCTCCTGTTTACTGTTTGGAATGACAGCAGACTCTAACGTCTGGCCTCTTGGCCTCAGCCGCATTCCAAGAGGGTTGATGGGAAGACACTGTGCTGTCAGGTGGCTGTTTGGTTTGGTAAACACCGAGAAGGTCTGTCATGTACAGTAAACACAAGAAGAGACCTGGTAATGTGACACGATGGATCAAACTTATGTGTGAACGGGAATGTGAAGGTAAAGCATTAAATTGGGGTATTAACATAACTAGCCCTCTTCGTTCTCTACTGCTGAGGCCATATTAACTGAAGTCTCTAAAACCCATTTTGATTTCAGCTCAGTACTCAATGGCTGTAAAGGGATTGTTTTGACACTACCGAAAATGAACAATCTGAGAGTGAGTATTGGACTTACATTCATGAGGTGAGTTGAAACGCATTGTCAAATGAATGCTAAAGTTGCTCTGCATCTGTTGGGAGTAAAAATCCCACAATTCCCTAGGCAATTCGATGCCACTTTAATAAAAAAACAAAGCAATAAATCCCCTGTACTTCAATGTATGTTTTTTTTTTTTGCGAATTTATTATGAATCTCTGATGATCTGCCTCAAGTTCGTCGCCAAAAACTGAATTTTTCGTGATTACTTATACATAAGTTATGTTCACGCCAATACTCATTTTTACCTTTAAACGCATGAATGCATCATAATATAAAGCAATGTTTGTTCCGTTATTTGTCCGAGCAGGACTGTGCTGCCCACCAGCTGCTAACAGCTAATGTTACTAGCTCTCCTCCTGCCGGTTTATTCACAATGTAGCATCATCATCAGGGGGATTGTCTATCACCCCAGGTACTTATGGTAAGGTAGAAACACGAGTACCATCCCCTTAGCAGAATTTTGGCATCGACTTGGTAAGTATCGTTTCTCGTGACGTACCTTTTGCTGAAGGGGTTAATAGGTAATGTTTGCGAACATTATAAGCATAATTACTTCACGGGGTTATTGTTTAAGTCTAAATAAGTTGTGTAATATTCCAAACCACCTATGTAAATGCTGATGAAGTAATATGATCATCAGTTTTCTCTCAAAAACAAGTAAATCTGGTAGGATTGTTTTCTCAACTTTAACAATGCAGGACTCCCTGTTTTTTTTGTTTTTGTTTTCTTACACTAATACATTAATATAACGAGTGTTTCCCCCAGGGATGTCTGTTTCATGATGTTTTTCACACCAGAAAGGAAAAAACAAGTATTGGAACTGGCAAGCAGACATATGTATAGCCATTACACTACTGTGTGGGGCTAATGGTATTCTGGAAGATGGGGATGGAAAAGAGGACAGGGAGAGATCAAGAGAGTGAGAGAGAGATTTTGTGCCAGTACATGTACAGCTGGCTGCTTGATTACTTACAATCAGTTACTCGTATCGCTGGTATCCGTGATATCTCTTAACGTTTTACCGCCGCTGCAGCGATTTTCCGTTGGCTTAGCAGGGAGTATCAGCTAAATGGCTAAGTGGTGAAGAGAGCCAAGAGGAAACTCTTCAGAAGTAGCTGCCTGCCCTACTTTTCCACATGAAAGGGTTGAGTGCAACACTTTCTTATGTAAGAAAGCTCCCACGCAGCAATCTCGTCGTGTGTTTAACTTTAAAATGAAAAGCAAGCATTTGTTAATCTAGATATCTCCATTATAACGAAGATTTCATTACTTTAAATTGACTGTATTTACATTTCTTTTAAATGTATTTCTTCATAACTTAGTTTCAAATTTCCTATTAATATACCTAATTTGCATTACATAGATGGCACTAGTTAGTAAACAAAAAACAAAAAAAGAGTATTTACCACCCGTTTTCTTACTGTAGTGGAGTTTAAAATAAATGTAACTTAAAAACATAACTATATGTAATGTCATGATAGCTTGTTGCTATGGCAAATACTTCATTGAGAATAATTTTTATTTATTTATTTATCTAACCCTTAAATATCTTTTTCCTATTATTATTTCTTAATGAGTGCATGTGTTCTCCACTGAATCCTGACTTTATCCTGAGGAGAGCTGTTTTCTAGCTTCCCTTGACCTTTTTGGAAGCTTCCGCAAACGGAAGCCGATAATGCTCACATTATGACTGTAGATTGCTCGTGAAGAAAGAAAAGGGAAAACCTCAATAAACGAATGGAGAAACATAATGAATGCAGATGCTTCCCCACGGGGCACAAGGACTCACTGAATGGATAGATGAGTTGTGAATCATGTTCTCTGACCTTCAGTCACCAGATGTTAATCCAAAATATCTATCCGAAATTTCACAGCGACAGAGTGATGTGTATTTGTTTGGTTTAATTGGCAGAGACATTCCAAAGTTGCAGTCTGATTGGCATGCCTCAGCGAACATATCTTATTATTAACATTTGGTAAAAAGAAAGACTTGTAGATTGTAGACGGTACAATAATAATGTAGTACTTCACTGGGAAACAGCAATCAGTCTTTGCAGAATATTATTTCTGACCAGGAGAAATGGAGATGTTTTAAACCGTCATTCCTCAGTGAGGTTTAGTCTTAAAAGCTCCATATCCCAAGGCAATCACATCAGTGTGTTACACAGAAAAAAGGCAGCACACTTTGTATGTTTGAATTAGTTAAAATAGTATTTAATTATTATTACTAATTGACTCTGGGCCACTGCTGCATTAATATTACATTTAACACATTTTTAGTCTTCTATCATTTATTTGTTTGTCTCAAGGGTACGTCTTATTCAACAAAGTCATTTTTTTTGTCCACTGCGTCACGCCCAATTTAACACGGTTCCCCATTCAAATGTAGCAACACAACCACACTAAAATTACTTGAAGTCACACAATTACCAACACATGTAGTATTCAAGATAAAAACCGCTGTGCTAAACTTAGAATAATGAGTGAGAGTTGGACAGCACTGGAATGAAAATTGATTGGCCAGAGAGAGCGAAGTATGGTTGTTTTCTTGTGGCCTTGTTATCGTTAAACGCCAAACCAAAGTGTATATCTGCGGGTAACGTGTGACGCTGAGCAGAGCATACTGTAGAACCAATGTCATGGTTTGTCTTTTTCAGAGGACGGCTCCACAAAAACGTCCTTGTTTAAACAGCTGCGTCAACATCTCAGAAGCACTGCATGTTGCATGAAAGAAAGGGGACTCTATTCCTTTTCCTCTTTCAAAAGATACACAAGTCCATATCAAGGACCTCACACACACAAGCACACAAACAAGCACTTTAGAGAGAGGCTGGACGTTTCATGTGACTGTGCACGGTCGTGCCTACTGGCACACGGCCGCCGCTACTATAACTGCGGTCTCCACATGTTCCCTCTGCTGAGCTGTGCCCATTCAAGGGCCCTTTAATGGACTTCTGCCTGCTGCCTGTAACTGAGTCAGCGACTGCTCAACTCGAGCCAGCAATGCTATCAGTGATTCACATATGCCTCGGAAACAGCCAACATCCCCTTGCCGGTGGATTCACTCATTCACAACTTACTCAGATCATGACTCACTCATTGGTAGGTTGAGAACAAATTCCTTTGCAGGCGTGGGGGAATGCTATTACTGAAGTACACGCTTGTCCATTTGGGGTTTGTCATCATAGGATGCAACACAATACAAGGTCCAGACCTAGTTACACATGTTTTCATGATAGAAAAAAACAGACAGAGTAAATATAACACTGCCAGCTTTTTGTGTTTAAAAATGTCATGGACTGCTATTACTATGAAAAGCTACATGGGCGATAACTGTGTTTTCATACCTTTTAAAATTTGGCCCGCACACGCACAGCGGGTAGCGACGGTATGGACACATCTGTGGGCTGAAATAGATGATATGGTGGAGGCGGACTGGCAGTTGAATAAAATCATGTGGCAGAAAAAATGCTTTTATAGTTTGAGGAAGACCAAAACCCTGCAAAAAACATCTTATCGAGCTCTTTGAGCTGCCGGTTACACCATAGAGACAGACCTCTGCCAGCGCCTGATGTGCACTTAAATACATCACATCAATACAGCATCTGTATTTGTGACTGTTTTGAATATCATACCATCAGGATTTCTAAATAACCTTGTATACAATAATACCGCCCAAGCCGTATAGGAACATATATATAACATGTAATATATATATATATATATATATATATGTGTGTAATTACAAGAAACTAGTTAGGATGGTCATTTTCAAAAAAAGATGTTCCAGGTATAATTCATGGCATTGTTAACAAAAAAAACTTAAAACTGATTAAAACAGTACCACCTTAAACTCAGTCACCTGGATGGAAATGTAGTCATTTTATGAGGATCTCGTTTCTACTGCTACCTATAGAGTGAATCCATATATAAGCATTCCCAAACCTTTTTTAATGACCAAGAACCTTTAACTTTATGGCACTGCATACTCCGAGCGGCACTACTGGTCTCCATAACGCGGCTAATGAAGTTGCTGACCTTTCCTGACTGAAGGCGCCCACCCACTCAGCTGCTTAAACACCCAGCTATATCAGCAAACAGTAATCCCAATTATGTTAGATAATTACACAGAGTGATTCTTCTTTCCAGCCAAAGGAAGGATGAAAACAATAGGTGATGGCCTCATTGGATAGGGTAAAGAAATGGAAGATATATTCTTAGAAATACAAAAGCTGGTTCTCATAAATGGGTATTCTCTATATACTTTATTAGGGATAATCTACATCAAGCTATGTGGTTTTTGAAGAAAACAAGACAGAAACTAATGGCTTATTGATGGGAAGCAGAGGAGGGGCTTGCCTTTGAGGAAGGAGTATGTTGTTCTTTATTATGGGAAAAGTATTATCCTGCTTGTACCATGGCAACTTGCCAGCATATTATTTTGTGGCAAAACTCTTTAGGCAAAAAAAAAAAAAAAATGTGCTAAAAGATTGCACCGAGTGTCCAGATTTAACCACAACACACCATAATCAGCCAAGTCAAAAGCTATTTCTACAAACAGTAAGCTAGATCTGTGCATCACGGTCAAAGACAGAATACACCACACACTGTATATATTCTTTCTTTTGCTCTATTAGTCATACAGTGGGGATTGATTTGAAAAAGAAAATCCAAGTCGTTTCACCGGATTCCTCACAGGTGTAACATGAGCGCTCTTTGAAAAAGATAAAAGAAAAAAATAAATGTCTACACATTCCAGTAAAGAATGAAGTGGCCATCAAGATGATGTGTGATTCAGCCATTCAATGTTCTGCTATGTGGAGCATGCCTCTTGGCAACAGTGTTACAGTAACCACCTATGACAATTTGGCAACGATCTGAATTTCATACCTTTTGACATTTTATTTAAGCATTACGTAACAAAATGCCATAGCTGTCAAGCTTTCTTCAGCTTTCTGTTCAATAAACTGTATAATTAACTTGTTTAACACTGCAGTTGAGCAGTGCAGTGGACGGTTTTCTTGCGAGGACATTGTGTGACTATGATGCAATCTTCATCTGTTCCATGAGAACACTTGTCACTTGTCATTGAAGTTGTGCTTGTTACATTAAACTGTGGAAAATTACATCAGTCTGTCACCTCGGGCCATTTTTTTTTCATCATGCTTTAATTCCTTTGAAGTACTGCATCACTCTGAAATCACTGATCCCCCGTCCACTGGAAGTATCTGCATGTATTGATGATTATTAAATTAAAGCCTGACAATTTAACTTTTTTACATTGATAGATATGGTATTTTAAATGAGAGTATTTTTCTTGCGTTTTCAGATGTTGGTACATTTGGATGCAAAGACTGTGGTGTGTGTTCTGAGAACTCCCACAGAGCCTCACTAGGTGGTTTTCCCTGGGGGGATTTCTGTACCTGACACAGATAAGACCTGCAGTGATGTTACACCCCAGGGAAGATGTTCTGAGATGACTGGGAAATGTTTATATCGGTGTAATCAAGACCTGTAGTAAATTTGTGTCCTGCAGGAAATTGGGACGGTCTGCGTTTGCTTCTGGCCTCAGATGTCTAGGTACCAAAAAACCTTCAGAGTTTAGGTTAGATAAGTCTCAAATTACCTTTTTTTTTTTTTTCTATTTCCCTTTATTGTAAAGCTCACCATATCTTGTATGAAAGGTGCTATACAAATATTTTGCACCTTCTGCTCTACATCATCTGCATGCTTCCAGAGTGTTGCCTTCTTACTTGAGTCTCATCTGTTGGTGTACATGTTGTGGACGCTACAGGTGTGTGTTGGTGTCAATGCTCCTCTGGGTTGTGTGTGCGATTGTGATGAGCATTTCTTCTTGTTCATAAATCTGTGTAGGCCCCTTAATAATGTAAATGCACGTACCGGCAGGACAGGCGCCTTCTGACATAATGAGTACTTCGGACTGCTGCTTGCAGGCGTCCCTGCGCAGGAAACACTCGTTCTGGTAGTTCTGATTGTTGGAGCCGCACACTGGGGCGTAGTCATTGTTGCACTGCACAGAGGAGAAGAAGAAAAGAGGGTAAGAAGGTGAGGAGGTCATATTAAGGTCATCAAAAAAATACATTGAAATTGTGTAATAGAATGTAGATGAATGATTATGCAGTTTTCAGACTTTTGTGATAGGTGCTATTGTCTTGACAGGCTAAAGACATGCTTTACAAAGTTAAGAGCTTAATCATACACTGTGTGTGAGGCCTTGGTAAGGGTCAACTCCATTTCATTAATGCCACTTTAGAAAACAAATGTGAAGGACTGATTTTATCATTGTATTAGCTAGCCAATTTCTCTACTCATCCTGGAGCATTTTCAAATGGTAAAAAAAAGATATTCTCAACTGCAGGAATAATCCACATATTTATATATTTTTTTCTAACAGAACAAAAATAATGATTTTTTTGTTTAAAGTCCCTTTATGGTCCTTCGAGGACAAATTTAGTGGTTTAAAATTGTTGACAGTTAAAACTTTGACCTTAAAGACCTCAATTGAACATGTCTGAATTTATGCTAGATCTAGATTGTATGGTACAAAATAAAATAAAATGTCTGCAATCACACCATGTGACAAAATAATTATATTAATAATGTGTGAGTGAGGGTCAATAGTTAATGTGTCTTTGCTTTTTCTCTGATATGCAGTGTGGAGGCTGTTTTGTCAGTGGATGCTAAATGTTTATAGTAGACTTGTGCTTTGTACCTAATTTGTTTGGTTTGATTATGACTAGATACTAATGGTGAAATAGGTTGTAAAAAAATAATAAAAAAAGCAGTGAATATTTTGCAGAAAATAAAAGATACAGGATACTTTTATTAAATTGAAACAGACTGCACAGTTGGCTGTTTGACAGATCTATAAATTTAATTTGGAGATTTGTTTATCGCCAAATTCAGCTATAAAGGACAGCTGGGGGTGCATGGCTCGTCAGCATTGTATTTAATTATGGAACTGACATATCATCACAATCACATTACAATTTTAAAAGACCTGGACATTTTTTTTCTCAATCAGCTTCCTACTATGAGTTAAGGCATTTACACACAAGGTACGCCTCTAATGTGTGCGATCAATTCACACTTCAATACATTTTTCCACACTGATGTTTCTGTCATGATACTCTCACACAGAGCACGAATATTACGTGGCGCTAAAGCTATTTTCGCCACGTAATATTCAACATTAATTTTATGAACTTTTGCACTGCGAATAAAGGCACCAACCAATCACATTGTGCGTAACAGACATATTCAAAAGGTACACTATTGTGTACAACAACACAGAGGTTACGAAGTCCAAACCGAGACGGCAATTTGTATTACTCCTTACAACCTTGATATAGGCAGCACACACTAGATTGACTTATTCCATTATTACCTTTCACAATAAAAGCCCCAAACATATAGACTTTGTAACTGTTTACCAGAGGCAACTAAAATGTTGTGTTTTGCATTTTTGTGTTGAGTACAAGAACATTAACACACTCATTTCTGCCAAAGTTAATACAGTTTTGTTTGCTCACTGGTTTAAAAAGTCGATGCTATGTACCTCCAACATTCGAATCAGAATCTTATGACAAATCTGATCAAACCACACCCACACGATCATGACAAAGCAGGTAAACTGAGCCTTAAATTATTGATAAATAATACCTACAGATGTTTTCTTTTTTAACATTGCTGTTGCCTATACAAGATTCGCTACACATTATTTATTATGCATAAGATTCATGCTACAAATTTCTTCAGAAAACTGTCAGCTCTGGTGTTGCTCCACTGGAGCAGTAGCAGGTTAAGTGACTTGCTCAAGGGCACTGAGCAAAATAGCTGCTAAGGTAAAGGGGAACACTAGGCATTCTTTCCCCACATGGTTTGTTGGCTTTTGAGCAAGTTTAGCTCTCTGATGACTGATGGCACGGAGCACAGACGAGTCTTAGTTTTCTTTTCGTTTCCTTTTTTTTGGCCATAGAAGAGAGATATTCATTGGATTTGATATTGATTCCCCTGTGCTACACCACAGGAATAACAAATGTGATTATTCAATCGTGAAATATTCCCTTCTATTACCTAGAGAGAAGGAATGGCTATCAGAGGGTCCAGAGAAATTGTTGCTCCGTAGTCACATCCCATAACCTGATTAAATTAAAATGTTGAAAAATGGGCAATGTGTGAAAATGTGTTCCCGCTGGGTGTGACATCACAAGGACAAGGGGCTCGTTTGAGAGTCCCCACAGGAAGGAGGCTAAGGAGCTCATGGCTCTTTGTCTCCACTTCTGTTCCCCTTTAAGTCTCTAATGGATTGACCTGGAATCTGTTCTCTCTGGTGCAAATCATCCGTCTGTGAACTCACAGAACACTACATGACTCTCACAAAAGCACATGACTGTGGAGAAGAATTGCCACACTCTGTGAAGGTTTACAGCCACATGACACCCTAACTACAACCTAGTAGATACTGGCTGCTTCTTGTCCACACTTAGCCAGTGTGAGAATGCATCTTTGTCTTCTCATTTTGGCACACTCACACTAAGCCTGAAGCCTGAGCTGCTTAAAAACATTCGCCATCGTTAATACATTGTAAAATGCCTGCCTTGAGATTTACTGTGGACTGGAAAAGAAGGGAGCTTTGTTAAAACCATGGTGTAAGCCTGCTCTGTCACTAGTCAGTAGCTATGATGTAGTGAAGAAGAGAACTTTGCCACCTATATGCCACCGTATGAGCACTCATCTTAAATGCAAGTATAGCCTACAACACAGTACAGCTGTCGTCATGGACCTGTTTATGTCATGAACTGTGTATAAGAAGTGGACGTAGTCACCGAGACGTCACCCAATTGGTTTGCCGGCCACAGTTTTGAAGCCTCAAGTTTGGCATTTTGACTGTCGCTACATGGTGTTTGGGCGTCACCATCTTGGTTTTTGCAACCATAAGTGACGGGAGAGGGTGGAGCTAAGTACAACCGAACGCTGAATAAGACACTTTAAGGAACAATTACCAATTAACAATTAACTTTGAACTGAAAACACACTGTGAAAGTG
The DNA here is from genome assembly GCF_027596085.1 of Anoplopoma fimbria. Taxonomy (NCBI): domain Eukaryota; kingdom Metazoa; phylum Chordata; class Actinopteri; order Perciformes; family Anoplopomatidae; genus Anoplopoma; species Anoplopoma fimbria. The sequence continues at coordinate 6,813,916 of NC_072464.1, read as the reverse complement.
TTAAACACAGACAACTCTCAAACTCTCAAACCGGACAACGGCGTGGTAGCGACCTGTCAATCACAAGGTAGCCCAGCCCTAAAGCATGCCCTGGTTTATGGTCTATTTGACTCTAAATGACCATAATTTACTAAATGAACATTATGCTGTATTGAAGAAGACTTGAAACTAGCAATTGAGACCATAAACTCATGTTTAGAATGTGTACTGAGGCAATAAATCAAGTGAGAGGTAGGTTCATTTTCTCATAGACTTCTGTGCAGTCAAACTGCCTTTTGCAACCAGAGTAAAACAGAAGTTACCGTATTTTCCGCACTATAAGGCGCACTTAAAAGCCTTTAATTTTCTCAAAAACCGACAGTGCGCCTTATAATCCGGAGCGCTTTATATATGGATTAATTCTGGTTGTGCTTACTGACCTCGAAGCGATTTTGTGTGGTACACGGCGCTCTGTCAACATGTTTTAGTACGACTTTGGTAAACTACAAAGCCGCACCGCTTGCAGCATTACGGCCACCGTAGTCAGGAGCGTCGCGGAGTAATACATACTTCACCATAATATTACAGTGTGTGTGTATAAGGACCCCAAAATGGCTCCTGTCAAGAGACACGCTTACGACGCGGACTGAAAACTCAAGGCTGTCAGTCACGCAGGAGAACATGGGAATAGAGCAGCTGCGAGAGAATTCAACGTTAATGAATCAATGGTACGGAAGTGGAGGAAGTTTGACTGACTGACTGTTTTGTTTCGCTTAATGCGCCTTATAGTCCGGTGCGCCGTATATATGAAAAAAGATCGAAAATAGACCATTCATTGACAGTGCGCCTTATAATCCAGTGCGCCCTATAGTGCGGAAAATACGGTACTGTTCATTAGGTTAACATACAACCTTTTATGAGCATCACTTGATATAAGTTGCACTGAAAGAAAAAAACAAATCTCTTAATGAATCTCTTAAATTGATCATAACAACAAAGCCTAAGGTTAATGGTCAAGACTCGAGCAACACATAAAAAGTCTTCAAAGTATTCTTGCATTCTTCAGTATTGAATGTAATTTCATCACCCTACCTATACTTATACTTCACATACAAGTGGTTTTGTTGAGGTGAACTCCCAAGGACACAAACTCTGAAAGAACAGGTTACATCTTTGATAACAGTGTGACATTTTTTTTTAAACTATATATTAAATGCGACTTTAAACCTTTGTCTTCAGCAATCCAAAAGCTTGCATGTGTTAAGAGAGAACGCTCACCTTCCTCAAGGCAGATTCTTCATATTCAGCATATGATTCGGGAGAAAGTGGTTGCCTCTGAACAAGGATCATAAGATATTCATGCTCGTTCAGGCCCGACAACAGAAAGATCTATAAATGAGAACGGCTAAACTGTCAGTAAGGTGTAATGTAAGTGATCACAGAGAGCAGGAGGGGACTGAACGGAGAACCAACCAGCTGAGACTCACCCGGTGTTGGTTGAGATCATTTAGGTGTTTGAGTGTGGAAAGATATCTTTAAGCAAGGGACCTAAAAACAGCAGTGCGAAAAACGCTAGTCGTTTTCACACACAGACTGCTTTTTCAAATTTCAGCTGGCTTGGCAAGAATGTCATCTGAGACACGCACACACGAGATCTGTTGGCCGCGGGGAGAAGCACCAAAAATAACCGCGCCATCAATTCAGGAGCCCGGGAGCATCAGAACGATCAAGTGCGAACACTGTCTTTAACCATCTGAGAGGGCGGGGGGGGGTCAAAATGCACATAAAGAGAGCAAAAGGAGGAGGAGTATGGAAGGGAAAGAGAAACTGCACGCTGGCTCTTGATCAAAGGGATTGAGATGCCGGAAGGAATGGCTGTAGAGCAGACGAGAGGCAAACATGATGAGTGAAATTGGACTTAGGGGGGGAGAAGAAGTCAGTGGGAATGGATGAGAGTGAGACAGAAGGGGACTGATGGCTAATGAAAGTAAAGGAAAATACAGACGTGAGACGCAGACGGCTACAGATAGAGAGAGAGAGAGAGAGAGAGAGAGAGAGAGAGAGAGACGCAGCCCTGGCTCAACAAACTTGGCACGATAAAAAAGAAACACAGCGCCTGAAGAAACCAAGGCACAAAAAAAAGAACATCAGAAAATAAAAAATAAAAAAGAATGAGAAGAATAAAGAAGGACATAGAGAGAGAGAGAGAGAGAGAGAGAGAGAGGAATAGAAAATCCCCTCAAAGGAGAGTGGGAGAGAATGAAAAAATGGCAACCCCACAAAGGCACTTGGAATAGCTTACTTCAGGGCCCGTGCTTTTTTTTGTGTGTTTTTTTTTTTTGCCATCCTCTATCCTTCCCCTCTGTCTCCCCCTCGCTTCCCCTCACTCTCACACTCTCTCCCATCTGGCTCAGGCTGTTCTTAACCTGGGGACTCTCACTTTATGCCAGGCGTGATGCAACGGAAGGGAAAGCTGCCCGGCAGAACCCTGCGGGTGTCTTTTTAAGAGTGCCTTCTTTTTCCGTCGAAAACTCCCCCACCCCATCTCTTGATCTTCCCCCAATTTTTGGGGGGCTCTCACCGCCTGCGGAAAGGAGAGGAGTGATGGGAAGGATGGGCGATTTAAAAACCTCCGTCTCCCTCGGAGGATGGTACACGACGGAGGCAGCTGTGTGCAGATTACAGTCTCATCCAGAAATACTCGTACGTGGGTATAAAGGAGGATCCAGTGTGTCGTATGGGCCTCTTAAACCATGTTGGATGCATCTCTTTTATCTTTTAGGTGAAGAGGACCAGACGTGAGCGGCTTAGACAGGTATAGTGGCGGAAACAGATTGCCAAACATAAAATGAGAAAAGACATAAAACATTGTGCGTCTTCATCTTGACTGACGCTTTCAACTGATCAATCGGTCTAGTGAAAAAAGACAAACCTTGACACTCATCTGCCAAGTTCTTATTTACTCATCTGGGACTTCTCAAGACGTGACAGTGAGGAAGAGAGCGAGCCGAGGTTACGGAATCCAAACTTTCAAACTGACGCGTTATTTCTACACAAAGCGCTTCTTTACACAGCACATGACGATATTAGAGACAAAGGCGTTCTTGTTTTAGCCTTTTGTCGGGGGCGCTGTGGCTTTGATCCTCGAATGCCTTGATGACTACCGGCGTGTGATGTCGGTGGTCGGCTAATATAAGCTTCGTCAGCTGTTGCAATTTACTGTAAGTCGGCCCGAATCGCTGTCAGCTAAATGCAAATAGAAAAAGACAAGGGGGCCAGAAAAATGAAATTAAATCAGAGATGTTTGAATGAAAAAACGAAGTGGGTATGTTAATGAGAGGGGGGGTTAAAGAGACAGAAGGTGAGAAAAATTTGATCCTCCACAATTCTGTGCAGACAGGGTAGCGGGGGCAGTAGTCCGGGCCATATGGCACGGCCTTATGTGCCCGCTGGCTCAGGCTTTGCTTAAGTCGCAGACATTGCCCCGTAACCTCCGCTGTGACAAAACCTGGACAGTCGTGCGGCGTCTCGGCTGAGAGCGCAGCGACAGCAGAGGTGTCGATGGTCCTGTGTGTGTGTGTGTGTGTGTGTGTGTGTGTGTGTGTGTGTGTGTGTGTGTGTGTGTGTGTGTGTGTGCTTTTTGTGTGACTGCAGTGGCTTAGGGACAAGAAATTTGGAAGAGAATGCACGTCTGTCCATAGAGGTGAACCTCCGTGCACTTTGTCATCGGTTATTTTCTTTGGAGTTAAATCTGCAGCATCTTGTATGCATTTAAGTTTGTTTCTATTCTTTCGTATCCCTTCCCACCCATTCTCCATTTTTGTCACAAGAATTTAGTTTCCATAATCCTCCTGCAGGGGCTGCTGTGGATCTGCCTACCCTCAACTCTCTGCATCAAAGTTCCAAAAGCTAAGGTTTGGGACTGCAGCCAGGACCTGTTGTCTCTCTACCTGCCTGGGATCGGTGCATCACAGCACAGCACACACACACACACACACACACACACACACACACACACACACACACACACACACACACACAAAGAAACAAGCATTCTACCGTCTGAGCACTTTACACAAAATCCATGCCTTACCGGGTCACAACAACACACAACAACCTTGCAAAACAAGCAGAACCATCATCATTCATTCTGTGCCTCTGTAGCAGCACCCAACGCTGACTTCGGAGACCGTCCGACATAATCGCTGGCTGACAGGGGTGGAACAAAGAGAGGTGGTGGGAGGAAAGGAGTACAGGGAATGCAGAGCGAAAAAAGCAGTTTTTTTTGGAAGAGGAGGATGTGAGGACAAAGAAAGGAAGGTGTAAGAGGCAGAGGGAACTGAGAACGGAGATGCAGGGAGGCCGGCGGGGTGAGGGAGTAGACGGGGTAAGAGGGAAGGGATTGAAAGGTGAAAAAGTCTAAGTGATGGAGGCACGACGGATAGGACAGGGACGAGTAGAACAGTGTGTCGGGGGGGGGCGAGGGGACGTGTGCAACGGAGAGCACGCGAGAGGAAAAACCATACGAGTGGGTGACAAAGGAGAGGAGGGATGCGAAGCGAAGGCGAGTGCGCGCAATGGTGCGTGACTGTGTAGCGGAGGGAAGGAGCATGCCAATTTGAGGGGTAGAGCTCTGCGAAATGCGGCGAGAGCAAACATGACAGGGCATCAGCATCAATAAGAGGGAAAAGAAACGAGCCATCCGTCCGTCCAATGGAGCTCCACTCCACCCAAACCCTGCACATCTCCACATATGCTAAAAAAAAAAAAAAAAAGAAGATAATTCCATGCAACAATTAGTGGAACATTTGATACTCTGAGGTATGTGTTGCCTGCAGCACAAGGAGGAGGGGGGGGGTGATAGCCACTGTACAAACGATCATTAGATTTAAAGTTGAATGGAATACTATAGATTTTAAGAGTTGTGATTACAAAACTGTCATTTAAAATGATGCACTAGTTTCTATTGTTAAAACCATGTTTTTATGGTTTTATGGTTTAAATGCAAAGTAAAAATCTGAACTATAAATGAAGACGCTGACACGCAAAGCTTGATAGCTTAGAAAGCAATTATTAAAAAAGGGAAAAGTGTGAACGGCTCATAAATATGCAGCTGCATGACAGCATCGTTCTCATTTTGGGGAACATGATGACCAAGTTGAACTTTGGTAATTCTGTCTGCCTCATACTTAACTGCCTTAGAGTCATTTTGACAACTGTGTGGCTTGCACTAAAATCTCACGGCAATATACTTGTATTGATGAACGGCATGACGTCTAGTGCGTGGAACCATTGCGTTACAGTTCATAGAGTTACATTCCTCTTTCTGACGGCATTGTTAAAACACATTGATCTGGAATTATACCAAAATATCACAGCTGTCAGTGTGTTCGAAGCAAATAGCAACAGACGAGAGAGACAGATTGTGGAGCAGTTTTAAATAAAAGGGCAGAAATTTGCAAATCCATTAATAATTTGTTTTGACTCAGTACATCAATTTAGTGTATTAATAAATGTCAAATAAACAACTTTACAATTACCAAATAATAGCTGCTATAGGTAATATATAATAGGCTACTTTGCAATCCATCTGTCCAGATGAGGATTGCAACAAAGTAGATATTAGAAGCTACTTCACTAAGCTAAACGATCCAAAAGTGGTTCCTCCTCGACCGGGAGTCCCTGCAGACTGATGGTCCCTGCAGTGTGGCCCTGGTTCACCCCATGGGTCTGGTGCCAGGTTACTAATACTTTAAATACCTTCAAAAGGGAGGCACCCAGGGGAACAACTTTACAGAGCGCCTGAACTGCCTGAAGCCATGTTTTTTTAGATGTAGAGGAGCAGATTCCAAAGTCCTCTCAGGATCCCTGGGCTCCTTATGGTCGATGAAACCATGTTTCAGATGAGGTGTCTTAACTCAAGTGTTTTGTTTTTTTTAAAAGCAACCTTCCTCCTGCATATGACGCCCACATTACTGCAGTCATCGGATCCAGCTATCATTTCATCCCAGGATCAATTTTACCCTCACTTTTGAAAAACAACCACAATATACCAGACGACAATAACAATACTGGCAGAAATCTCTGCTCTTTCTGCCTTGGCTCGATCACCCCAGCTGACACTCACCCCACTGTGGACACAGCACCCAAGCTGGCCTGGTTTAGTGCCATGCCATCCAACTGACATTCCCCTGAATGTTTGCTTCACATTTTCTGACCCCAATCTTGTTCCAAGTACCTGTTTAAATTTGTTAATGCCAAATGCAATCTGATATTTTCTAATTATGTATATTTTTCTCTTATTAGACAGGTATATGGCACAATTAGTATGAAGTCAGCCTACATTAAAATGGGTAAAACCAGAGTAGCAGCGCTGCTTCTACTTTCTTTTCCTACAGACTCAATTTTCCATGTGAAGAACTGGGCAGGAAATGACCAAACAGCTGCATCTACAAAGCATTCCAACCAGACAGCAGGTGCTCTACAGTATTTGTACCCTTCATGAGCACTATGCTAATTGCAGGGAAAGTCAGCAGCAACACACTCCGGCAGAGCCCAACAGTCATGGCTAATTTTCAGTGCACAGATGCATAAAGATGAGCGGCTCGGCCTCTGGAGCCCTGTAAGAGGTTTCAGTGTGTGATCATTACATAAAGGGTTACAACGCACAGAGATTTTGGAAATTCATGGGTAAAATTTCAAAGCCTGGCTCGAGTATGAAGCCTATCCAATTCAGCAAAACTCACACGGGCACTGTACTTTGGAGAAAACGAGGCAAAAAAAGCCACAGTTGAGTTTGTGTGCAGGGGTGGGAGAACCTGACATGTTGTACTTAACGCCTGTGCTTAGCATTGGAATTGGGCAGAAATCAATTCTTTTAACTAAAGCTTTCATACAGTATCAGCACGGGACAAAAGTGCACCAAAAATGTGCTTTCTCCTCTTCATGTCAACAATATGATGATATGATAAACACGATAACATTTTTTTTAAAAAATCACAGAAAATAACAGTTGTGGCATCATTTTCTATACCTCAAGTGTTTTACCTTTCAATACACATTCTGCAGGGGTTATTTAAACATCAGAAATAAAAACATTCTGTCAATATGTTGACCCTAAGGAGTACCACGTCAACCAGCAGAAGCTCCCCTTTCAGCAATCAAACCAATCAAACCAGCGGAAAACCATTGATGTTCTAATAAGCTGCTGTTAGACCCCGTTCGCTCTACACTGATGGCCAATTATGATGTATCCGCTGCCTGATGAAAAAAAACTAACACAAGGTTGCTAAGCAGTCAACGAGAGCCACGAAAATATCCTTTGGTTTATATATATTTAAAATGAGAAAGGTATACATCAACCCTAGAAGTGGAAAGAGAAAGAAATGGAAGTCTGTTCGTAAACATACATATACTATGCATGCATGTGTATCAGAGCAGGCTGGTGCATTGCAGAAGAGGTTGGTCCTCTTCTATTTTTAATGGGGAGATCAAAATACTATAAAAAAAATGGGTTGAAAAAAAACATTACCAAATCTCAGTATCATTTATAAAATATTTTCCTCCCTTTTCTGGAAAAAAATAAATTATTGAAAATCTGAGTAAAATACTTCTACAGTGGAGGAAGTGGTTGTGGGAGGCAGAGGAGGACGAGCTCCTGCTGTCTGTCCTCCCTTAGGGCTGGACCTCTGCCATCAATTTTAATGTAATCCATTATTTTCAAGCTAATCGGCGATTGGCCAAAACCCGTAAAACTGGCGCTCCAAGAGAGGACGTCCTAATATTGACATCCAATGATCCAATGGTCATTTCCAAATGTCATCTTCAGTTCTCTCGCACTTTGTACATGATGAACTGGCAGTAAAGCGATACCGTTCATGATCATGCGGTAGCAGATTAGATGAGAAATATTGACGTGCGAATTGTAAGCTACTTTTACTCTACTCTTTTAAAGAGATCATTTTCTGGGGCTTTTCCAGGACAATTTCAGTGATGACGAAAAAAATACAGTACTTAAAGCTATGACCATGAATAAATGAATAAAAGAGTTACTATGACTATGATATGAGATAATCAATTATACACTTCTTATAAAAACATTAAACCCCATTCAGCTTCAACACACAGTATGAATTGCAAGATTAAATAAAGTTTATATTAATATGCTTGGATATTATGTTACATGAGGCTCTTGACTGAGCGTAGCATATCGTCACTGTATAGATGCTCTTGTTATGACAAAATTTAAATTGTAAATAATTTGACAATTGTCATCTACAAGAAATTACAGGCAATTCTTGGAAAGAAACTCTAACTGTGTCCTCAAACTCAAGGTCTACAGAGTTCCCTGTCAGGTTGCATTTAGACAGCAGCTGCACAAGTATCAACAGAGACCGTATCACAAGCAAATGATATGACTGGCTCAGTCGGGCAAATTTAGAGTGCACAGCGAGGGACTGTTGCACATGCAGGCAATGTGGCAGATGTTACTCAGTGAGAAGGCCTTAACTAAAATGGACTTACTGTGACAGCCTTTCCGTCAGCGACTCTTAGTCCCGGGGCAGCCTGCGGCTATGGGCTTACATCGAGGCTGAATGCCTCCACTCCCAGCGTCTCACGCCCAAGACCGATGTCTAACGAGGACCACCTATCTAAATAACAGGTCTGCAACTTAAAACCTGTGCAAAGTCCATGCTGACTTTTAAACCCCATTGAAAGTGTTGCTTTCCTAACTTTATAAAACAAAATCAAACAAATAAAGAAACAAAACATAATTTACTGAATTGTTATTTATCATTAAACTAACGAATCATCTGAAAAATTAACAGATACGATTCAAGAATAATGGAGCAACAATAATTGGTCAGTACCTAAACGGGAATTTAAATTTCAGTATATCATGTATGGTATATAATTAGTTGAATTATTGAAAAGTTGAATTGAATGGATCAGCCCCTTTGTCACCGTTATCAGATCCAGCTATTTTAGTCAGTATCGGCTAGATACTCAATAAAGATCACCTCATAAAACTATGGAACATAAAACACTGTTTATGGACATATTTGCCATTAGTACTGTGTTTGTTTACCATTTCTTTTTAAACTTCCCATTTTGTACATATCTTGATCAGAACCCTTTAACAGCCAAATTCAAGGGCTCTTCATCCTTAAAGGTACTTCATCAAAAAATGAATATCACATGATAAATTGTTGTCATTGTCACATTTTTTTAGAAATGTGACAATGACAACAATTTAGTTCTTGTCTAGTTACATCCAGTCCCCTGGGACTTGTTTGGGACAGCCCTTCATGTGACAAAACAATTTAACAGTGGGACACAACCATTAAGGAGCCAACAAAATAGAAACCAACAGTCTACATGCAACTACTGCAACATGTACAACAAGGCCAACTCAACACCTTTAACTCGAATGTCACATCTCCAGAGAATGAGTGCGTATATGTGGGCCTGTTGAGTATCCTCCTAAATACGGAGTCAGTGGCTCAGAACTGCTGAAAAGGGATTTCATTCAGCTGAAGGACACTCTTGGGAACCTTTCTGTGCAAGCAACTCATGCACTACCACAACATAAGACAGGGGTAGAAAACGCTTCACTACACGGCTATCCCTTCATCAGCATGTGTGGCATATAGAATGAATTTCAATGACAACGTTGACATTTTCTGAGGGCAAAGAAAACTGTTTCAAGAGGATGGAATCCACTGATCCCACTTGAGAGCTAAGGTGCTATGCAAGAATTTATTACATGGCCTTCAAATCCCTCCTATAGCCTGAGTTAGAAATACCCTGACTGCAATTTTCTTAGCCAATTCTGATTTTGGATTTTTCTTTTTTTATCTGACCTACAGATTCCAATATTTACCAACTTCAATTTTCTTTCGAAGAAACACAATTGAGAACAAGGTTCTAGACTTACTTTTTTCACCCCTGTCGGGGAATCGTCACGAAAAAAAAAAATCTATAGAGATTGTTTGCATTAAAAACACACAATTCAAATGATAAGGATATGTATGATTGTAGATTTATTTAAGTTTTATAAGATTTATAAGTATTTGTTTTGAATAATAAATCTCAGCATTAGTTTTTATGCATTATAAGATGCTAAGAGCTAGTGTTAGGAATTTTAAGAGGTGATAATTATCTCTTATATCTACTTTATACTGCCATAAGAAACATCTCCTTCAACAATTGTATTTATTCATGTTTCTCGCCAAAAACTGTATTTTATAAGATTACTATTTGAACACGTCACGATAGCGTTATAAATGACTTTTGCCTCATACAATTGTTTTACTGAATACAGCCTAGTCAAGGCAACATCTGTTAACATCAGCTTTTTAGCTCTGTACTTCTTTTTTCACCTATATAGTTGGGTCTATAAAAAAACATTTATTTTTCCTTTTACCAGTTAGTAATTACTTGCAGTCTAGCCGGAGATGAGGCTGAGCCTCCACAACCATCATGCTCAGATTTGTTTAGTTTGAAGCTTTTGCACTAATTTTCTCATACAACACTTGATTATAATTCAAAATGTAATTTCAGTCTCTTTTTTCATCTTGTTCAACTATTCTTTTTGGAAAAAAATAAATAAATCTGCTCCAAATAGAAGATGTATGAGGAGGCCACAGACGGACTAAGAGGTATAGAAAACTGTCAATATGTGATAAATCAAGGTAGAAATGGTGCAATATACCAAAGCGTAAGAAGCAATAGACTTCTATGGATTCATTATATACTATCTGGTAATGTCCTTCTGGACCTTTGGAGCTATCCAGACATTTGAAAAGATGCTGTAGAGACATCAGAGGAGACAGGAGTTGTGTAAGTGTCTATCAAAACAAGGCCTGAGACACTGTTTACAATCGGTGTTTGCGATTTCTGATTTACCGAGACAGTACACAGAAAATCAAATCAGCAACAGAGGGTCAGTCAGACGAAAAAGTCAAGACAGATAAACGCATGTATCCACAGAAACAAAGAATATATAGATAGAGCAAGATGGAAAATAATATACCAGTCACTTAGCTGCCTTAGAGTGCTGAAAGAGAGTAGCCTAAATTGCCAGCAAAACCGCATTAAGGAGGCTGTGTATAGACTGACACTGGCATGCTGCTGCAGCTAGATATTCCTGTCTTCTGTTATAAAGATGCATGTGACTGACAATACTGAAGAAATGACTGTCCACGCCCTTTTTCAACAAAGCTGTCTAGAACGTCGTACTAGTTTAAGCAGCACATCTGTAACAAATACATGTGTAACAGTATTTGGAAATACCTACCAAAAAGAAATGTCATGTTACAATTAACTTGTTTTTGCTGCCCTCTATGGGCTAAACATCTATGCAGAATAAGAAACGTTACGGAAAAATGGACAAAATACCAATAATCATCAATTTGGCGCAAAAGGCAACCTTGGACATATAATGCCTTGGTATGAACGATAAATACCCAATATTTACAACACACATTGGTACAGTAACTATCAGGGTAACGTTATATTGACACAAACACACAAAGCAAGGTTAAATATAAATAATGTTAGTGCTAGGTTAGCATGTTGCTAACAGGCAATTAACGTTGCTTAACTTACATTTTAGTGATAACTTCAATGTTTGGGACGTAACAGCAGACCATTCAACAAAAGTAACAGCAATGATGATTGCCAACTTACTGTTTCATGAATGCGTGTACATGTCCACAAACATAAGAGCTAACTACCTGGCACCGTCAATTTGAATGAATCGGTTTGAATCCGACAGGATTATTCCATCCCGTACACAACAACCTATTACCACTGCTAGGGGTGATGTGGAACAGTCCAAACAGCTGAAACAGTGGCTTTGCTGGTTTAACACGTGTTTTATGTCGATCACTTTTTTATTTTTACTCGAATTGATTGCTAACTGCTGACTCAGTCAACTGTTGAGCTTATCTGTAAATACGACTTTGATGCATTTTTTATTTTAGTTTGATAAAAGAATTATGGTTCCAACTCATGAAATACATTTGCGTAAGAGAATTTCAAATGGTGATGATTGTGGGAATTATTGTGGCAGCATATCTAATCACTAAGGTGAAATACCTGATAAAAGAGGGCCTAAGATGAGATACAACTTTCCTGAGGGAAATAGCTGCGCAGCAGATATCATGATTTATTAAGTATTCAATTCAATTAATTCTCTTAACCTATGTTTTCCATAAGTGTGCCATATTTCATTTGCAGTGTTAAACCTCAGATTAACTTCCTATCCACAGGTTTCTTAGCAAAGCCCTAGATATACACTACACCTAGAACCACTGCTGGTGTTTGAAATCAACTATTTCTTCCCATTATTCTGTATTTTCTTTTTACTTTATTTTTTATTTGATCCAAACACACAATGGTGTCTGCGGTTTGAAAAACATTAGTCTAGGAGAACTGAGGTTTTCTGGGCTCATTCTCGCCGCTCATACTGGGAAAATTTGTACACCAAATGATCAATACTTACAGTACTCTTGCAAGCACACTTGACAGTATTGCTCCACTCGGGCCAAGACAGACATTATGTGGAAAGATATCTCTGTGATCCTGCAGGTTTGTGAAGAAAAGGTATATTTATATACTTTTTTTAAAGAGCAGCAGAGCAGCCAAAAGAAAATGGAAGCATTATGGCATCAATAAAGAATCAATAGTTACTTACAGCAACGCTGTTCACTCAGCGAGTGGAGCAAATGTCTATACTCTGTTGTTTCACAGGCTGGATCCTACTCCACATTATTTTACCCTTCTACTTAATTTTACTAAAACACACAATTAGCCTCACCTTAGAGCAAAGTAACCACTGTTGCGAAAAATTGTAGTGAGTTGTTAGCTAATTAGCTGTTAACTCCTCAAATTTATTAAATATTCCATTTTATGGCAATTGAGAGATTTTTTCTAAAGAGAGTTTGTTTGTTTAAATCCTGGCTTTTCTGTCACTTCACACACTTAGTTGCAGCACACGCTGCTCTGACCGAAACAATTAGTGGTCTGACATTTAACACGTCTCTGCTGATTCTTACCCTTGGCGAAAAAAACCTTCAGCATGAATACTTGATGTGCGTTTCAGACACATAATACTGAAGAAGAAAAGTCTTGGTTAGCCGTGATGGATGTGCTCATGATAGTGTTCGTCTCAGTCAACTCTTCCCTCTATGTTTTCCACCAGGTATTTTCATCAAAAACCACTTGATGTACAATGCTTAGCGGTGCAGTACATACAGATAGTCGGAGTGCTTGCTTTTGTTATTTACATCAATGAGTGGATTGGCGTTATCGTCTCCAAAGGCCCTAAACACCCACAGTCCAGCGTCAAAGGTGCCTGATTAGACCTCTTCTGAGGTTTGTGAGGGCATGTGCAGACTGCCTTTGATTGATATCTCTATTCATTTATTTTGTTTGCTGCACCTGTTAGGGTGGGAGAATAGCATCTTTTTCATTCGTTTAAATTCATGACGTTTGGTGACCCTCTTGTAATTCCCAGAATAGTTCTAATAAATGTATTTTATCACACCGTCTTGCAGGTGAATTTAAAGCACGTTGCTGCATTTAAAGCTTAAAATTGCTCAATTTTTTTTAATTTATTAGATGTTTATTATCAGTACTATCGGTTAGCTTTGGTAAGAAAACATGAGCAGACCACACACGTATGCATGGACAGTATTCAGAGTTATCTGACAAATACAACTTGAATACAAATTAACCCCCTTAATTGATCTAAATGTCTGCAGTGCATATCATTTAAATATGGAAGCAAATGCAGGAACAGCAATTGTGCTCAAGCTGATTTCAAATGTATTCAGAGCCAGGCTCATAAAGAAGCGTAAACTGACATTTTCACAGAGCATTCCTCTGAGAATGCTGTTTTTGTTTTCCTGTGTGCTTGTGTGTCTACATTTCAATATGTGCTATAGACTCCCACTGGGAGAGCGCCGCATTCCTCTTTGTTTTCAGCACTGTGCCGAGTTACACCCTTTAAAATGTAAAAATTGCCCTTTTAAAGCAATTTTAAAAAGATGCATTTGAGTTTAAGTTATCGCGTCCACACGATGCGTGTTATCAGGGATTTGCTGTACATGCTCATGGTTCGGTTGCCCAGCCTCAGTGCAAACTCACACACACTCACACACACAAACACACATGCATGTATGCACAAAGGGGACACACATACAAACAAAGACACATCCTTCATCCACAGAGACCTGACTGATAGCCTGATCCATTTCCTGTATCCATTAGAGGCGGCTCTAGATTATGCAATTCATCCCAAGGCTATCATCCACCTCTATCAATAATAAACATCTCCACGAAACTAGGGCTAGCCTCGGAGGATGGAGACGACACCGCCCAGCGCGTTCTACTTCTGATGTAACCCCTCTCTGGTTTCATCAGAAGTGGGAGCACTGCCTTTGCTTTCCACACAACTTGTCTTCAGTTGCCGAGACCCCCAAGCGCAATCTTTACTTATGCCTCCTCGCACTTATCAAAATCATCGGCTTTATCAACTCTGACAGAGACGTCTCCGTGCTTATGTTGGTGGCAGAGAGCACCTGTGGCTCATGACAAGAGGCAGACGCTCCCGCCCCAAGATTCCTCCGCGTCTCTGAAGCGCCCTCTGCCTTTCCATCAGCTCGCCCCCGTGTCGTCATGTGATTGACGTCTGGTGCAGCGTTTGTGACATGACCTAGTGCCGGGGGAGGGGTAGTAAGGGAGCTCAGAGAGGCGGGATTGTGTTTTATGTCTAATGAATGAACTCAGCGCAATGTATTCTGTTTGAGCCTTTCATATGAGGCTGCTTAATATGAGGTTAATATCCGGTGTGGCTTCCCTGAGGCCAGGTTTCCATCCAAATGAAACGTTCAATTTTACAAAATGTACAGGAATTAGGCAAAAGAAACTACTGCAATGAGATGGGTGCAATGAGTTGACCAAAAAAAGCACTGCGCAGTCAAACTGTGAGAATGTGGTAAAACATGCTGGAAACATGGCATTTATGCTGCTTGAAGCTTGCAATGCAGAATTGTTTTCGCCATTTGTTGAATAATGAATGGGAATAGTAGGAGCAATTTTAGGCATTTATTTATTTATTTGCATATACAACTCAGGTAATGAACCTGTGTTGACAAATACATATATATTTCAAATATCGTATTGAATTGCTTGTGTTGTTACAGCATGTCCTATACTTAAATCAAGTTTTCATCAAGGTTAAAACTGAATGCCTATTGAATTTTTACATTCGAATGATCCAATAACCATTATCCCAAAGCCAATTAATCCTACTCGGCCTCAGAAATGTTTTGGTAAATAATTCTACCTTTCCCCAGTGAAATTTGTCTTTGAATCTGAAGAATTCATCTAGAAACAAGACTAGGTAAGGCACATTACTGGCCTTTAAAAGCAAAATGTAGTGTAGTCAAGTGGCTATAAAAATAAAAATAATGAAATTATCCTCACTGATTCATCCATTCCCAAAAATTGGACTTGTGTCAGTTGGGAGAACGGTATCAAAGTCAGAACTCGATAGCAGGTGTTGAACCCAGTTAGGTCAACCTGGTTTATCCTGTATCCCTGTCTTGAAAGAGCTATTTGTCATATTATTAGCCTCCTGCTGGGGGACTGACCTTCTTTCATGTGGGAAACCGGGACAACCAATGCCCTAATGATGTCTCACTAAGGAACAAAAGCAAGTGTTGTGGTTGGTGTGTCTGAGATAATGGTCGCCTACAGAGTTGGGTCAATTATATTAATCAATTATATGAAACTTGGTCTCCCTGGAGAGATTGGCTTTGATTTTCACTGAAGTTAGTAGCGACTGAAAAACAGTTGAAGACAAATGGTGTGTTCCAGAGACCCAGCAAAGTTTTATTTTGCTTTAGAAAAACTTGAGCAAAGCCATGCCACCATACCCCAGACACTTAGAGGCAAAAAGGGTCAGAAAAGGTGAATCGGAAAAAGAGCAAGAAACCAACAATAGATCCCTGAGGAGTGCCGTCGGTGTGACAAATCTGTTCTGCTCTTGACACTGTGTTGTATTCCACAGACCTCTTGGACAGAGGGTTTGTCAAACATTGTCTGGGTAAGGGACAAACTCTTCTCCCATGATGCCTTGTCCTGTTTACCAACACTGGTCAAGTCCTTACAATGGAAGGGAAGACAAAGAGAGAGAGTACCAGACGGCAGGAACAAGGGAGGGTGAACTATTTGGACAAGCGATGGAGAGAAAGAGACAGTCGGAGAGCGATGGAAGAGAAGGGAGATACTGTGACAACGGGAAGATGGAGCGAGATAGAGGGAGACTGGGAGGTGGCTGGCTTGTGCTTCTGCTCTTTAACCGCTTGGCAGTCTTCTCTTGATTAGGGCCTAGCCCGACAGTCCCTGCGGAGTCTCCCCAGCCGAGTCACGGGAGACAGGCTCCTCTGTAATGGTGTCTGACAGGCCAGCCAGAGCCACGGAGGAGCTGACACAGATGCTCCATTTTTTTTTCAGTCGAGACGCTCGACACAATTCCTCCCCGAGTCATGCGTCTCCCTTCTCCGCCTTGACTAAATGGTCGGAATGTAACAGGCCACTCCAAGCCCGGCTGTGGTAAGATTGAATATTGGATGGATGGAGATGAGGTGTAAAGGAGCAGCCCGCCTTGAGCATACTTAACCACGTCTGTTGTGTTTCAATCTAATTCTAATCAGGAAAGGCAAGTTATGATTAGAATTAGCTATTCAAAACCTAATGTGATGATGTACAGTGCACTAATACGGAAGCCCTGAGATGAAAAACATTTTACCACATGATAAGTCTCGAAACAGTAATCAGAAAATATCACATTAAATATATTGCACCATCGGGCAAAGATGCGGAAAAAAACAATGTAAAGTAGGTCTAGTATTCTTTTTCTCAGTAAAGAACAGATATATGGATAATTAAGTAATTTTTTGATACATCTTTCCAGCTAATATGACAAACATCTGCTTTTTGCAGCTTCTTAAATGTAAAGATTTACTTATTTTTGATCCATATCATTGTAAACTGAACGTTGAATATTTAGTTATGGACTATTTTTAATCAGACAAAGCATGATATTTGAAAGTGTCCCCTTTGCCTCCTGGGAGAATATTCAATATTTTATTACATGTCATAGGCAAAGGAAGTAATTGATAATTGTCTTTGCAGAAAGAAATATAATAACAATAATAGTTGGTTGCAGCCCAGAATTAAATAAGAAGTGTTGCATTAAAGCCATGGGCTACAAAACTGACACCATCCCCCCCCCAGAAAGGGCTGCACTGAGGAGAAAAACAAGCGCCCTGCACCTGACCACTCTAGTAAAGAAGAACATCACCTCATCTTCGCCAACATTGCATTGATTGCAGCAGCACATTGCAGTTAAAATTTAGAAGGAATTCAGTTGTGAGTTTCCACCGTACCTTACAGCTTCATACACGTTCACAAAACGGATACATGCTGTTCCTTAAATGACTAAGGAATCTCTGACAGAGAGAAATTAACACTATCGTAGATAGCACATGCTACACAAACATCATTATTTCAACAGTTCACTCCATGAAACAGTCTAGCATTTGTTAAACGCTCGATTCCTACATCACACACGCTTTGATTGGACTGCATTTCCCTCACATATTCATACCAAGTACATGAGGTTTAGAAACTTGCTTCCTGTGCTAACCCATCTTGCTGATTTTAATTGGCATATTTATCATGCACAAGGGGTGGTGGTGCCTCAACACAGACACACCTGACAGGAGGAATGTGAGAACCTGAGAACAATTAATTGACCCAAATTATAAAAGGAAGCAAACACACTTACTCAATTCTGCTGCCACTCTAATACAACACAGGGGAATGAAGTTCTGCTTGTCTCCTTGTAGCAGTGAAAGAAAAAAAAACTCAGTAACCTTTACAAAAACTACTCAAGATAATCCAAAGATCTTCACAGAGAGTAGTTTTGTCCATATAAAGTAGTTTGAAACCGGATGAAATGCTTAGAACTACAAAATGACATTCACCACCATTATATTGCAGTTTCAGCAGAAATTTCAGATGGATATCTCAAAGCCTTAGCACATAAAACCTAATCTATCTGCATAGAGTGAAGCCACTTGGAGTAAATGGTAAAATATGGTCTTTTTTTTTTTTATTTGGACGAACTGATTCTTTAATACTTTAACTCTCCTACATGCAAAGTGAAACTCGTTAGAGTACCACATACTGTTCAGAGGAGAAGTGACTGGAAAAACAAAAGAGTATAAGTCAGACTCCAAATGTTTTATTTACATTTTAAATAGTTTTGGCCCCAAAAGATGCCAGGGGAGAATACTGTTGGAACTGTTTTCCCATTCCAAATACCCTTCAATTCTCACAATAACAAAAGTGACCCTAGATCATGATTGAACCACAACGGTCCTTGCATTTGGGCTCTGCTAACCCTACACTAAGCTTCTATTTCTATTGTGACGTTTTAACAATTGCTTTGCTTCGGCAACACACTTATTAATATTCCAGCTAGTCATCATGATTGTGCACTTGACATAAAACATGAACCTGTTCCTATTTAAATCTGCACACAATTTGATGCTAAGCTTCCAGTTTCTTTCGCCAATGACTGGTGATTTCTACTATTCTTATTGAACTGTAGCTCAGAGGGAGCTTTGTCTCTTTCTGCCCTTTCAATTGTCAGGCTGGTTGAACCATTGGACAGTTTGTTCTCCACGTAAAAGCAAACCTTTCACACGAAATAACATCTATTTCTAAAGAGGACTTTATACGTACTAAAAGCCTGACAGGCAATTCAAAAACACAGAGCAGTCGTCTCAGACATCTGAGTGTAATGAATCGAGCTTCTGTGGCAGGCACGCACAAACAAAGTGAAAAAAATAAATACATATATATATATATATTGATGAAACCAAAGAAAGCACTATATTATACTTTTTTTTTTTTTAGCAACAGCAAAAGATCCAGAAATGGTCAGGTAACAGAATGCCATTTAATGGTTTTCAGTAATGAGATTAATTTACAAAGTATTTCAGCTGAGGTCCCTAACGCTGAGCCAAGAATAAAATACTGGAAGAAATACCCATCATAGCAAAAATGTTTTCCTCTCAAAACATTATTAGTTATGCAATGAATGTCATCTGAAGAAAAATACAAATATTTATAATTTTAAGAAGGTTACATAATGACTGACATATTTCTGCCACTAGGTACTGCTATCCTGATAGTGTGTCATACTATAAAATAGGAGCCATGGCAAACATTTGATCTATCTGTTCTATCTTATCTATTAAATCTGCATAGGCTGAGTGGGGCCTCTGATGATTCCAATACAATGGAATTTAGAAAGCACTAATTCAAACATAAAACAATGATATGGTGACATAAGGTACACATTTATTGAAAAATGGATAAAATGTATTTGGAATGATGGAATAAAGTACCTGTGAAATATGACAAATATACGTGCGGGGACACCAGTTAGCAGGATGAGGGTTATTCTTACTGTTAGTGCTACAAATACATTTTTTTCCACATTGTAATCTCATAGGTATACAACTACCATGGTGTGGATATGTCTTTAAACAAATCAGACCCGAAAACAATACTCTAAAGGTTGTTCAAAAATGACTTTCTTTCAAAAAGCGACGCGCATCCACTTGCCTTTAGTCTTTAGATGTGGGAAGGGCCCTCTTCAGCTATCTTATAACCACTCACTATCAGTTGCTGTAACTGATTTTGCACAGTGTGAAAAGAAAGGTGCATTCAGCTTTATGAAAAGTCTGATAAGCAACCCTGAGATGAGGTTGGTGTTTTGCGTTCTGTCACCTTGGTCACAGATGGACGCCCATCATCGTCTTTGTATAGGGTCCCTGCAGTTACAGCTCCCAAGTGCAGCCGTTTATTTGGGCCTGCATCAGGAAATAAATTCACCATTACCCAGAATCCCAGTCCCAGCCCGTTAACATGGCCCTGGATGAAAGGAAGATAAATAAATGCAAATATATGGAATGGGGACTGCATCAGAAGCCGGTGTCAGTACCACCTGGGCCTGTGTGTGTGTGTGTGTGTGTGTGTGTGTGTGTGTGTGTGTGTGTGTGTGTGTGTGTGTGTGTGTGTGTGTGTGTGTGTGTGTGTGAATCTGTGAAATGGTACGTATTTCATTATTTTTACCCTCTTATTATATAAACCTGTTTCTGTGGATGTGGAGATGTTTGTATGCAGAGTAAGAGAGGGGGAAGGTGGGTGGGTCAGTCGTCCTCCTGCTCTCTGGGCAGCGTACTCTGTGGCCTGCGCGTGTGTGTTTTTTGAAAGGTGTGTGCCAAAGCGTTTTCACAGGTCCATGTTTAGTGCAATGTGAAGGACGCGCTGCCCTTCCACACCCTCCCATCAACATCATATGAACCCACACTTAGCTCTCATCCCCTGTTTGAAGTGCCGCGAGCTGCAGCGGGTCCCGGCCATCACAACCCCAAACATTAGACGGCTTCTGGCAGCGAAAGGCGGGAAAGCAATTTGAGGTCGGGCATTACAGCGAATAGTAGCCACATCAAACAACCAGCAGGGAGCATATTGAAGACCAAATGTGCTGCCAACATTACTCTAAGTTATTTTATATCAAGTCGATAACTGTGCTATGCGAACTGAATGTACATTAGGATGCCAGAGGATACTGTCTGTACGTGGAGGAGCGACTACGAGCCACTAAAGTGGGAACTGATGCTGTCCCAGTCTTTGTAGCCGTGATGGTCAGTGTGAAGTGGGGTTCTGCTTTGGACGTCTTCATGAAGCCCAAAATGAATGACTATACACCAACTGTGTTATATGCAGACTTTACTCTATTTAGGATCCACACGCGTTATAACCCCAGTAACAACTATTCATGACATTCATGTTGATATTTGGGATATTTTGGGAGCTCAAACTATTTGAAGAAAACGTATTACTTTAACATAAACACAATACATAAAGAAAAAAAATGTATATTAAAGAAGCGTGACCATGATACATACTGTAGTTATTGGGATGTTTTAAATTTTGAATAACAACTTCACAATGTACTCTCGTGGACAAACAGTGACACTAATTGCCCTTAAATCTAGTTTGGCATTTCTGTATACTGCAATTCCTTGTTACTAATCGGCTGACATATGCACAGATATTGATATAATAACGATTGAAATTGAACACCAGATTTAGCTGTTAACTCCAGTGAGATTAGTTAAGCATCAATGACATTTGGAAAAGACAGGTTTTGTGTTATTGTGCAACACGTCTTCCCAAGTAAGTAACAACAAAAGACATAGGGGTTAGGTATTGGGCATCTAAAACCATTTAGTTACTTGGATAAAAGAAACCAGCGTTGCCAGTCTGTAGGTATACATAGGTTGTTGTAAGTATTTCAATGAACAACCAATGCTGTTATTTGTCTGGTGAGGAGGGTCTCAAATGTAATATTGACGATTTGGGCCCAACTAAAGAATGTTTTCATTTTGCATTCATGTTCAATGTGCCAATAAGAGCATTAAATATCTATGCCCTAGGACTTGGAGGCGTTGAAAGGTGAGGTTGCAAATTGCAACCAACCACAACTGAAACAGTGTGACAAGCGAGTAGAACAACTACGGTGGCTGATGCGAAAAAGCAGATGGACCCTATCTAAAGCCAGTGCTTGGTTTGTCTGTTCTGGGTAACTGTATAAAAATGGCAGTGCAACATAGCGTATTCCACTCTAAATGTAGATTTAAAACCCTCATTCTATGGTAACAAAACCACAACGATTCTTATTTTCAGGTGATTATACGTCAAAGAAAACATCCCCCTATACGCTACACACTGGCCCTTTAAGACTGCCACCGTTTCATCTATGATGAGATCCAGCAATATTGGTTAAACGTACAATACATTTTTGTGACTGCAATGTCGATAATGTCAATTATGTTTTTAGACCCTATTAGAAGCAGCGTTAAATGAGATCTTTAGAGTTTTAAAAACAGCCAGCAGGAAAAGACATACATTTCTCAGAGTTATGTTGATGTTATTGACTTTTCATTTAAATTTAACTACCGTTCAAACACTTCCCTGCAAACCTCACATTGTGGTAGATATTTTGTTTCATTTTGAATGTGGGTGAAACCTACTTTTTGAACTCTGCAGTCAAACAATTATTGCTTTTTGCTTTCTATGGATGGAATAATTGTGTTTACCTGAGCAATTGTGAATTTTAATAGCCATTTTTAGATCTTTCTCACGAATGTCACAAAAATAAGTCAATAGCCACTTTTACAAAATTACAATTCTTACATAAAAACAAACATTTCTACATCATAACTCAGCGTGGTGTTATGGACTGAACTGTCCAAACACAATCCTAACAAACAATGTGGATGTCATCTACCAGCCCACAGTGAGCTTCCTCTCGACAAGCCTGTAGCAATATAGAGGGCTGAGTATTCAAGCAGCACCACCAGTAGCCAGTGAATCATAGCATACAACTGTGTGTTTGTCTTGTCTATTCTGCAAAAAACACCATTCTGGGGTCAAACCCAAAGATATCCTACCAGGCTGCAGGCTATGTCTCTGATGCCACAATGTTGTCCTGACTGCGAATTGAAACCCACCAGATATTATTCTGATGTACTATATCCGTACAATAAAGGTGGTGTGAGGTTACCGGTGCCAACCATAGAAAAAGAATTTGCAGTGACTGGCTGAACTTTCTTGAAATATTGACACAATGTACTAAATCCATTCTATCTGGAGGACTGGAAGTGCATTTTTTGACCCACTCAGCAGCACTGAGCTGTAAGTAATCCTGACATAAACGACCCCTCGCATCACTTACATCTGCCGTGTTCACATCTGTCTCCCATTCATCTGAAATAATCTTCCGCAGGAGTCTCCTCAAACCTTGGGCAACGTTTACAGATATTCCACTCGCAATCTGCTGCAGTGTAGCATCTCATTTGTGAACAAACCTTCTGCATCAGTCCCAGAAGTGCACACAGAGTTGTCCAACTCCCTGCCCTTTATGACTTGAACGCCTTTCAAAAACATTATCTACATCAAGACGCCTTTCTGCCAATTTAACTTTCAAAAGATGTGCTGGCACACATTTCGTTGGATGCTTTGGTTGTGTCTGCTGCCAATAATCTTTCCCCCAAAACTCGTGCAATGCATTTATATGAATTTTTCGACCGTCTGCCATTTTAACTTACTGTCGGCAGATTGTCATATCAAATCCCTTACATTTATAAACAATGGTTTAATAAACAATGATTGATAAGTTATGTGCAACTAGTGTCACAGTGTCATGGATGTTTTGAAATGGTAAATTAGCATTATATATATTTTGTAGTCCTCTTTCAGAACTGCATGCATCTATGGATTGCTATGCTCCTGATTGATAGAAGGGTTCCTTACGCTACCTTCTCCTTCATAACTTGAAATAACTGTCCTGTTGCACTAATTCGCAACAGATGTTGCACAAGAACTACTTTATTAATATCGGTCTCAAAAAAAACTAAATACAATACCCTGCCAAGTGAATTTTCCAAATACACACATTTGCAAACATTCAATTTGATACTTTGGTCTTGGCAAACGGTAGGTCAAATGTTCTGCAATGAACTTGGAAAATGTGTCTTTTGTTGTATTTAAAACAATGCTTCAAAACGAGTAAACTCTCTGTTGGCTATTCCCGTATGTAAACTGCATTCATCGAGAACTGTAAGCAGAGGTCTTCTGTACCAAAAACTGAACAAAAGACACCAGAAAATCACAGTCCAACTGCAGTTTGTGTAACAATAAGCAAATCTCGACTCCCCAAACCCCAAGAATATATTACTAAGCGTCATTACAGAAAGCAATGAAATGTGCCATTTACCCCTTTGGTGGACAATTTTACTCAAAGTGTTTTCACAGCGCCATGAGAGCACATATTTATAGAACGGTCGGCTCTTCAGGGAATCGGCACCGTGACCTGACATTAACGAAACCATACTGGCAACAATAGCTTTTACCAGCAGCTACTGGGAGATGAATTACAAAGAAATGTTATGTGATTAGTCAGGGTAAGGTGTCAGTTGACAAAAACAAAAAAAAAGCATGCTAATTTTCAGGAACCTGAGGGCATGTTGCTTTGTAGCAGTTTGACTCGGGCTAGTGAGTGGAAGTCTTGGCTCTCTCAAGAGCCAGTGTGAGACGAATCTAATGCATCTTGGCAATGAATAGTGTCCATTGATTCCACCACATCAAACTCACTTCCTCTTCACAGAGCCCCTTGCGTGTCTCTTCCTTTGGGTTTTTTTTTCTCTGTGTGCGTGTGAGAGTGTGCACATCCATAGATTCTGTTAGAACAAAGAAAATCCATCCAAGACTAGAATTTATACAACTTTCATTTCTCCTCAGACAGCCCTGAATGACCTGCCAACAGGAGAGAAATCTAGGACCTGCTGATCTGACACGGATTGAGAGTGACTGATTATTTTGGGGCACGGCGACAGTTGCTAGGCCAGGAAGGTCATGTTTATGTTGACTGATGAACCGTCCGCACAAACAAACAGAAGATGCATAGATGAGCTGACCTCACAGCCCATGGTATTAAGCCAGAAATTGTGATAGGACTTGCTCTTTTCTGCCAGCATAGAGAGCGCCTCAGTGCACAGCGACAGCGGTATCAGTGTGAGATCTCCTGAAGAGGAATGGAGCTGTAATGTCATTTATCTACAGGCCTCTGTTAACGTTCGCTCTCAGGGAAGTACAAAATTGAGATAAAAGCTGTTGACCAATCGGGTGCCAGCCTGCCTAGTGCCTGGCTGCGCTGATGACGTGCCGATAAAGGCGACGGATGAGAACACATGCTACGTCTTCAGATCTCAGTGGCTCCATTCATCTGGGGCCCTGCATAGCATACGAGTCGGCAAAGCTTGCAAACATTACACTAAAATCAATACTCGGCTGACTGGTTTGCTCCTTTTTTATTACGGGTCTGGTCGTAAAGTTAAGTATGAGTCATTATCAAGAAGAGCATAATTTCCTAGATTTATGCCGTTAACGAGGGCCTTTCAGTCTTTGGTCTCATCAGTGGCAGTCTTGTTTATGAATGTGGAGAGCATGCAGTGGTCCAGAAGAGTGACATGGGGTTTCACAGCGAGCCATAAACCACCACCCCTGGGGGCTACTATTGTCCAATCAAGACAATGGAGTTCGATCCAGTTGATTATATAGATAACTCTTTAAACTGTTGTTTCCCTTAAATAATATATTACCTTTCAATTCAACATATCTGTCCAGTTACATTTGTTTTTATTAACATATGCTGTGCCATGGGCAAAGTATTCTAGACCTACAGACAGTTTTATTCTTCTTCAAGAGTATTTTTAAGTTCTGTGACTCTACCCATGTGAGCATTTGACATCTGAATCATTTTAAGTAGACATAGCAACTTATTAAAGATGTCGACAACGTGCTTGTCTAAGCTTCCTGTCCTTCATGCCTGTTTCTTTGACAAAAATACTGTACAACTTATTACTGCAGCCACCCACAACAGAAAAAAGTAATATCTGTTTAAAATTGCTATACTTAACTGCGTTATTGCATATTTTCCTCATATCATGCAACTTATATGTTTTAACATTCAACATTACAAGAATCTAACACATAATTCTAGTAAACCTCACCAAATCCAACATTTATCTACACTCTGATAGCATCAAGAGGCTGGTTTCAGACAACGAAGAAATATAACCCAGTGGATGTGTCATGGCTTTTATTTCATAACTTGTAACCCCATGAACTAATACTGTAAAGCTTTCAATTAAATTGCCTTGGATGGGTCACCTGAACATAGCAACTGTAGGTAGTAGGCTAGTTCAATCATGCTTAATCATGCTAACTATCACATCTGATATAGGTGGAAATAAAACCCTATTTAATTAATTCCCTACACATTTGATTGTGTTTTTGTTCAATTGTATTCAATTCCATTGTTGTAACTACAGCTTGATGCACACTGCTTCAAGATGTAGAAAAATCCAAAGCTTCACAGGCCTGCCGTAACTAATTATGGTTGCTAAGCTATGATTGGACAACCTCTGGTCGAAAAAGAATTAAATGAAAACTATATTAACACCAAATACAATTCAAAAGGAGAAAACAAATAATAGAAAATAGAAAAATCACAGATCTTACCTTGAAGTCACAAATGCAAGTCACCATGTTCCCAATTCGTAGACATTCCCCGTCGAACTTGCATGTGTTGGTGTCGCACAAGAACAGGTCTGTGTCCCGGTCATCAAAACCTGGAGGACCAAAGCCAACAAGAGACATCAGTGACTAAGTGTTTCTCTGTTCAGCCCTCAAGCAACTCTAACCTGAGCCCTATCCAGGGTCGTCCATAATGAGTGTCCACCATTAGTCATGGCTCCCACAGCACAATGCACTCTTTGATCACATGCTGTGCACTTTTAAAAAAGACAATGCTGGTACACGTTCTTGTCCTTGGCTGCCAAAATGATGAAATACATGTAAAAGAGATGAGTCTCTGGACTCTACTAAAGGCATGAACAAAAGATATTTCTTCGTTTGTTGTTTTGATGATGGTGGTGGTGAACAGAGCTATATAATACGTCGGTACAATCTCCCATTGGTGTTTAATAGAGGTGACATGTGGTGACTGTAGAGGCAACTGCATGTGATTTCAATCTATGGAAGCATTTGCATTCGTCATGCTTCTCTACTCATTTATTCAGTTTGTTTCTGGGATATTTGTTTGTGTACAACGAGGCTGACTCCGGGGCGTTGTCCTGGAGAGGCAAACCTGGGATATGATCCGATTCGGGCTGCGTTAGAGAGCTCAAATGACTCCAACAAAGCATCCTGAATCAAATCAAACAGTCACATGGGCATGAGACTAGACGGAGCTCGGGGCTATCAGTCTACCTGAACTGATTGCTTACAACAACAAAAAACAAAAAAACATGTACATGCAGGCTTTTGCATTTCAAAGTACATGGGTGTACATCACATGACATCCAGCTGTCATAGAGCAGAAAATATGATTGTTATAGCATTGTGATATATCCTTGTGGGTACCTATATACCTAACATTATCATCTAATTAATTTCAAGTTAAAAAAGCAAAGGTTTTACTCCATTTGCCATAGATGTAAATTCTAATTACTGATGAGAAAGTTAAACTCATTATGATAAGATACTGAACATATTGGCACAGGCCACAGTGGTGCTAATTTATGAGGAGCAAAACATTTCCAGTATAATTATTTTTCATCAAACCCTATGACTTCACTTGTTGGGGGGGGGGGGGGGGGGTACTAATGATGATAACACGAATGGGTCTGATTACACCATGTTTTGGAATGCTGTGTAGTAAAACAAATATATATATAATATATATATATATATATATACTCAGCTTGTTTATACTGCTTATTTATTTAGAGGGCTTACTGTAAAAATCATTATTATGCATCTAAAATCTGCTTCATCAGCTTTAAGAGACACTAGAGCCTGACTGATATTCCAGTTATATAGGCTTATCACAGATATGCAAAACAGAATTACAGGGCATTCATGAATGAACGGCTCTGATGTTGGTAGTTAATCCTTATTTTTTCTCAAGCTGAGATTGACATATTGTTTTTCTATGTTTTGTTTAGTATTTATAGTATTTGATTTCCAGTAAAGTTTAGGATCATCTTTGATAACAATATTACTGTTTCATTTGAAGCATTCTTGCCTTTTGATGAATGTGTAGATGAAAGAAATATAAGATATGTAATAATCACAAGTGAATATTGCTGTTGGCCTTGAAAGTTCACGGTCAAGCTCTTGTCATCACCTTTGGATCAAGGGTGCATGAGGGGCAAAGAAACAGACGGATTTACTTTAAGCTAAATTTCTTTAAAATGACATAATATAGCTGTTACTATATCCATCCATCTTCCGTAACCGCTTATCCAGTTAAGGGTCGCAGGGGTGCTGGAGCCGATCCCAGCTGTCAATGGGCGAAGGCAGGGTACACCCTGGACAGGTCGCCAGCCTATCACAGGGCAGACAACCACTCACGCTCACATTCACACCTACGGGCAATTTCAGAGTCATCAATTAACCTTAGCTGCATGTCTTTGGACTGTGGGAGGAAGCCGGAGAACCCGGAGAGAACCCACGCTGACACGGGGAGAACATGCAAACTCCACACAGAAGGTTGTCTAGCCCGGGAATTGAACCCGGGCCCCTCTTGCTGTGAGGCGACAGTGCTAACCACTACACCACCGTGCAGCCTGTTACTATATGCAGGTCATATTTTAATGTAGCATTAAATATGAGAAATGTTGTAATTTAACAAGTGCATGAAGTCCTGAATGCGTGGTATAGTTGGAATGTTAAGCAGAAGATCTAAAAAGATACTTATCTTTGACGTTCAACTATGAACAATGTGCGGCTTGTCCCATTATTTGTCTCAGTTCCTGCTCTGTAGCTACGCATGCAACAAATTTTTACCCATGTAAGTTAAATGAAGGGAATATGAATTGAAAATGCTTAGGTACGAAGATCTCTTAAAAGTAGTATAACTAACTTTCAGGTTATTTTGATTAACTTTATTTAAACAGGCAACTTCCGTATGAACAAAAATCTCTTATAATCCCCTGCAGTCCAATGTTTGTTTCAAAGATGATTCATAATTTCTGATAATTGCATTCAAAAGACAGTTACAATGCCATCTACATCAGCAAAAACGCAAGAAAAAACACAAGAAAAGAAATGCTGTATGAGTAATAATCACCATTTCATTAAAAAGGGCTTTGAAACCTCCTTCAAAGTTTAAATCTCCAGGTGCTATTGATACAAAACCTCCCAAGCATTGTAATCTAATAAAAAAAGTTTAATTTAACTCGAAATGAACCCCAATGACGTGGCAGAAAGCAGCCAGGTTTCATCCCCCCAAAAAGTTCCCAATGTCCTCAGCTCTGGACTCTTTATCATCGACATTATGAGCCGGAGATTTTATTTTCTGTTCATAGACATAGCCTTATTATAATGGACACTTATACTCAGCACATTCCGTCACCCAACTGTAATAATTGATGCCCTTTCCACTTCTAAAAGCCCTCCTTGGCATGGAACAACCTATCAGGCAATGATACCCCCTGGAAGAGAGGCCCAATGTTCAAAGGGAACCTGCTATTCGCCAGGGTCCTGAATGACCATAAAGTGCAAGCTCTCTGTGCAAATATACAATCATCGAGCCAAGAACAGTGACATGAGAGGTCTCGACGGTTGGAGAGCGTGGATGGAACAAAGCCCCGAGACGGAAAGAGGGCCATACTGTACGAGGCAATCTGGAAAGCCACAAAACAAAATTGGCACCTCGGCAACTGGCATGGTGCTACCCACTGGAGAGAGGCATTGTTATGAGGACAATCCTACTACTGGCCAGGTGTACATAAATGACTGGAAAATATCAGATCCTTTACACACCATCTGGTAGACTCTTTGTAAAATGGGAAATGTTTTGTTGTGTGTGAAATTCCTCCAAGCAACTAATTTGATAGTTTGATATTTTAGCTTTTGTTTTTCAGGGATCAGCTGGACAGCAGGCTATGAAAAACGATAAATAAAAGGAAAAAGAGAGAATGCGGCTTCCTCCTCATGCCATTAAACTGTCTTCTTTATCAAGAAACAGATGTGCAGCTTGGACATCGGCAGGAGCCAGTGAGCAAGAAGAACACATGTATCACTGGTGAACAACAACTTAGAGGGGATTCATTACCAATGGAGTCATCCTCATGAGCAACAGTGCAATCGAGACTTATAAATAAAGGAGACTTTTTCTACACTAGAATTACAAAGAAAACGATTTCTGTGAACTGTTTACAAGAAGCAAATGACGCACCAGCTTTTGTTATGGATGTCAAGCCTCTGAATGAAACAAGTAGAAAACATAATAGAATAAATGTCCCAGATGATCACCCCTCAGAAGCATCAGGGCCAACAGGGTTTAGGCTTCAAGGAAAAGTCAGCACAAATCTCAATTAGTTGTATGACAATGATTGCCTTAAAGCAGGTGCAAATATAGATTTACAGTACTGGTACAACCTGAATGGCAATTTCTCATACTTGTCAGTTAAGGGCTTAGGGAATGCAATATTCTGAAAAAATGTTGTACCTGTCACAGTAATAAATTACGTTAAATCACCCCAACATACAAGTTAGTTTTCATCATCCTAGGGACATTGTCTTTTACCCATGAAACTAATTTAGTCATTGCTACAATCCCTTTTCAGATTCTCTCAAGTGGCAGCTGTTTTGAATTCTGCAATCCGAGTGCATATGTTTGGAAAACATCAACATCGCTATTTACAAGATTTGTGGTGAAAATGCAATTTCTTCATGGCATCAAAGCATTAACATATGTCATATGCTAAAATAAAGGGAGATTGTTCTAGGGAGGGAGACTTATTGTGTTTGTAATAGCTCAAAGCAATGGTTAAATCCAAACATGACAATTGTTTTTTCTTTCAAAAGAGAAATGTCCACATTTACTACTTAAGCTTCTAGGTTTGTCCAACACAAATCGTTTTCTTTGTTGAGCATGTAAAGATACCAACCCTGACAGCACTGCACACCTGTCAAGTGTAACATCAACATCCGCAGCATTTGACAAAGTAAAGCATTTACTGTTATTGTTCTGTCTCCTTGGGATCCATTTCTGAGCTGAAATTCAGTTCTGACAACTACAGATTGCCTGTCGAGAAACCAGAAAAATATGAAGTGCCTGTGTAGTAAAAGTATAGAAATCAGAAGAGTGACAGTAAGTGTTCACTTTCCTTCCAACGCTTGGGCTTGGAGCTCCAAAACTTTAACTAATGACTAAACAACATCCTTTTGATAAGAATTATCTTTAAAGATGAGCATTTCCACTGTGCTTCCAAGTGTTTTGATGGAAACAAGCTTTGGAAGTACTGAATATCAAAGAGGACTTGATAAGTCAATGAATCTTTATTCGATTGTTTAAAATGATGTGAAAAGCTGCACACTGTCATAATCGCTAATAACTAAACTCTGATTCAAAATCATCGGCTTTAGGAGCAACTTTTTGGCAGTGCTGCCAGATTGGGATAGTTTCCGCCAAATTGGATGGCAGCCAGAGTTCATTCATGTGTGGGAAAGCAATGTAGTATGTAGGCCTTGCTTTCTTTTCTTTTACTACACAGGCACTTTATATTTTTCTGGTTTTATCGACAGGCAATCTGTAGTTGTGAAATGTGGAAAAATATATATGTATAGGCTCCACTTCAGTGACATTTTTGTAAGCTAGTATTCCACCTCAAAACAGAGAAACTGGACAATGCGTCACACATAAGGGTTTTAGGAGCTAAGGGTTAGCAACCAAGCTAAATCGAACAATAATTCTAATCCTAGCTGTCACACTAATAAAGTGCAAAATATGTAGCCAATCCATACGCACATGACGGAACAGATTCTTATAAGCCTTTTATGGGACCATGATAAGGCAAGAATTAGAAGAAATAACGGAAGGTGGAGGAGAACCAGTGGAGAAGTAGGCAGGTGTCTTGGTGAAAGCCTGACGTGTTAGCTAACTATACTTAACATGTTAGCTAAAGATGCCTAACACGCTAGCTGTTGATACCCAAAGCTGTGACATTTTACATCACAATGTTGTTAAGTTTGCTATCACATATCAGGCAGTACCAAAACAAGTAGTCTATTAGTACTACTGTTATTTAAACCAGCAAGAGTAGTGACCGACAATGTTAATTAACATGCAAGAAGCAGCTAGCTAGTTACAGTAAGAAGATTCTCACCAATACAAGACTCTACACTACTTTTATGGTGTGTACCGCAAGGGACAGAAAGAGACAAAGAAGAGAAAGAGACCGACTCAGTCTCAGATTTGGCCATGGGCAAAAGCTAGCATCATTTCTTGTCTGTTAGGGCAACCTGTGGACTCGATTTTCCTGACAGGCTGGATTTTGTGCAGCCTGAACAAATACATTTTTGCCATGATTAAAGAAAAAAAACGAAGTAAACATTTAGTACTCAGCAGAAAAATCTGTAATGCTACATAGAAGTAGCCCTTTAGTAATTTTTGTTACGTTAAAATGAAATGAAACAGACTCTTGTCCTTCAGATAATTGTAACAATTTATATGATATTCATAATATGCTGTCGTGTGGTACAAGGTGTGATGTTACTTGGTTTTTTGTTCATCTTTGGTACGTTACCTGGACTTTTTGCCCTTGCATGATTCCAGCTATTGCATTTTTTAAAAATGAAAAGTATACCGATTTGAATTAAATCTGTCTCTCTAATACCGCCTAACGTCTTCCACACAATGTTAATGGGTGCTGGTTGATGCAGGGTTCTGTGCACAGCCCAAGTTGCAGATGTCAGAGGCCTGGAAAACTTACACTTCCTGCTCATGCCCTACCGTTCCAGGAGGAGATTACAGTGAGCTGAATAATTAACGAAAACAAGCTGGCAAACATCAAATATTGAAAAGGTAATGTTTATATGCTAACGATTAAGATGGCAAGCCAAGCACTTACTTGTCTAAAAGAGAGAGCTTGTCAGCCAAATGCATCTCCTCCTACCTACCTGGAATTTCACAACACTAAGAAGAACGAGGAGTCCTTCCCACCCTGTTTTAAGCATTGTTCTGATCAATAATTAAGTAGACTAAATTAATAATGAAGGCTGAACAACCACAGCGGTGAGACATCCTTTCCTGACCTCTCTAATGCTCGACGGCCTTTTTTTTTCTAAAACTTTGCAACAGGTTTTCAAATGTTTGCCTTGGAGAGAGTTATAGTTTAGCCCTCATCGTGTTATTATAAAAGCACAATAACTCAAAGCACTTAGAAAAAACAAATAGTAATCAGAACGGTTACTTAAATTACAGCAAGTCTGAAAATGAAGCATTTTCAGGTAAACAACTCCCTCAAGCAGGCGGTTGCTAATTAGTAACTTTTGATTAGACCTCCCTTTCAATGCCATGTCTTATTCTATTACACAGCTTTCTGCTGCTGTTTCCTCTCAGAGGTGTGGACCTACATGCAAGGGAGGCACTTTTGACCTCCGTGTTGACAAATCTTGGAGGCAGATGGCCGATTCTCCCCAGACTACTGGTAATTCACTCCACTTGATGAGATTTACAGGGGGCTTTGCATATTCTGCACTCATCCCTGTCACTTCAACTATCAAAGCATCCTGTGGCCTTTCAGAGTGAACAATAGCAGGAGGGTTCAGTGAAGAAGGGATTGTGGCTGCAGCTCGAGAATTTTTCCAAAGGTTATGTTAGTTATATCATGGGGTAAATACGTTTTGGTTTGACTTTCATGCAGTACCGCCAATACAATACCTCAATTTATGCAGCTATTCCAATTGTGATTATACATTTTTTTATGAATTGGACTGGTACTTAGGGAGGCATTCAGCAAGAGATGCATATTAATATTCTCCTCCTCAACTTGTTTTTGATATGGATGAACAAAAATTAAAAAAAAAGACATGAGCTGATTTTTGGCCAAAGTCTGCAAGTGCACCTATTAAAGATAACACAGCTTTAGCTCATTTAACTAAACTGATACAAGCCAAAAATGATAGGCAAACTGCCACCCATGGGTTGACTGTGATAATTAAACAACATTTGAATACAAAGTCAACTGTGCTGGAATTAAATAAAACTGTCCAATTTGTTTGAAAAGAGTTGGCTTTCTTCATCTTCATTTGCATATATAGTAACCGGTACACCTCTGCATTTAACCCATCCTGGTATAAGGAGCAGTTAGTCCCGGGGTCCCATTTTGGGGGTTTCCTTGCTCAAGGGCACCTTGACAGTGCTCAAGGCGGCAAACTTGCACCTCTTCAGCTACCAGTCCACACTCCATACTTGGTCTATGCTGGATCTTGAACCCTTCAGTTCCCAAGCCCCTGCAGACTAAACTTCAGCCCCCCTCAATTAATGTAGCACCAGGTAAATTACAATGGTAACAATACCTCCCTTACCACAATGCTAGTTTATTAAGACCAACTGAATACAATTGTTCAGCACATGACAATTTGCCTCTCATTCACCCATTCACACACACTAAACATAAAAAAAGTAATGCCCTGTAATCCGCATATATCCCACAAAATCAATTTGTACCTATCAACGTAATAGTTAAGCAGGAAGTATTACGAGCATAGGAAAAAAATGGGGTGGAAGGGTCTGTGCTAAAAGTTACTTTAGTAACGCCACTAACGTTATTTTAACCCTAACCACCATCTTTTTCAAAACATAAGTCTTCCTGTGAAGACAGAAGTTATATTTGAAAAGGCCGTATGCATGTAATCTCTGTGATAGATTCTGCATTCACATCTATTTAGAATATGTAGGCACCGGCACCATCTGAAGCGTTCTAGTTTACGTTTGTAGTCCGAGTAGTAGTGAGTCATCACATTCGAGTTTACTTTGGTTGAATGCAAGTAAACAGTACGTGTGTAGAGCAAAAGAGGCGGAATACATTTGCTAAAATGCATTTTGGGAATCCAATGGCTATCGTCTGATGATGATTTATATTTTATTGGTTAAAAATTTGCTTTTAAACTGGTATCTTGTGAAACAATCCGGTCGTACACTTTGTGTCTCAACTCCAACTCTGAGCTTGCATCTCAAGTTCCTAATCTGACTGTCAACCATGAGCGGCAAACGTCAAAATCTCAGGAAAGGAAGTCTTGACTGTCCGCTGGCTAAACCTGACACTGGAAATAAAGCCACTTGCCCCCAGAGAAGGCACAAACAATGGAGAATAGCTTTTCGTAGGATATCGTACAAACCTTATGTGAGGAAACAATGTCAGGAGCCATTTGGGGGTTCAGTCACAGAACAACTATGTGAGAATTAAGGCCAAGTTACCCCCCCAGGGTTGATTTTTCTGTATTCAAATTTGCATTCAATAGCCTGAAAGGTAGCATATCTTACTTGTTAATGTATGATGTAGCAGGAAGTATGAAGGTATGAGATAACCCTTTCATGTTTACAAATAATTTGAACAATGCACCATCCGTGATAAAATAAAATCTGCCTTTTTCACACTGGTCCCAAAAGAAAAAGCACAGGTGTTACTGATTATCTGGTCACTAAGTGTCTGTTAGTATCCCGGTAACGAAATGACAGTATGCCAGCATGCACAACACCGAAAACTGAAGCAGCTAAATGGAATTCAGCCCTCACTTATTTCATTATTTACCCCTGCGACGTGTCAAATCATAATCAACCTAATCATGAGCTATTGTTTTCTTTAAACTGAAAGTAAACCAAAAGAAGATGCAGAATATTCTCAAATTAACACTTTTACTTCAACACTTTAACACTTTTTCATATAATATCACTCCCTTAAAATGGCTGGCGACAAAAGAATTTCACATTTCTGTAATCCTTTTGAAGCCTAAGTTTTACTTTGACACGCCCCTGGTTTTGAAGGTTCCCTATTCACAAACATTCTTTTCTGTTACAGTTTCAATAATATATGTCTCCTTTAGCCAACACATTCTCACGCCCATTTTGTCAAACACCCATTTTTGATCACTGGCTCCAGCGTCAGTTTTGGACGCAGGGACGGTTTGTCAGTTTCCACTTGTTACATAGAGTTTTCTTTAAATAAACCTACGTCTTCACAGGAAGTTAGGTTTACTCAACAAAACCACTTAGTTAGGTTAAGGAAAAGAGCAAGTAGAAGTTGACAAGTGACAAAAGAGTCATGTGACTAGCAACACGCTTGAGTCACATGATTAATTAAATTAGAGTTAGTTAGAGCATGTTGGGTCGCTATTAGACACCAAGTGACACTGAGTTGGGAGTGAGACCGGGTATGTAGATTAGGCCTAGTGCATCTTTACACACTACATGTCTCCCAATGATGCACCGGGTTCACCACAGGCATCACAAGACCAAGTCTATCTCTGCACTCACAATAGAACAAAGATGTGTCAAGATCATTTTGGGATCCTCTGTTCTGCCTGAGAGAAGCCTTCAATGGCAGTTGTTCATGGCCGTCCACAGATGCAAACCAAACAGAATGACAATCTTTGTCAAACCAAGTCCCCCCCCCGTCCCCGTCCCCGTCCCCGTCCCACTGTTTTATTCAACGGAACAGAATCTCATTCAGCACTGGTTCAACGGCAGCACTGCTGTATCTGGTACCCCATTCCCATTCCCATCACACTTCTGCCCATAATTGTCTGTGTCTTCGCACTGAGGTGACACTGAAATCGTCACCAAACTGTTTTTTTCAGCCTGCCTCATTCTCCCCTGAGCAGCACACGCAGTGCTGTTGTTACAGTGCATGATATGCAGGAAGGGAGTGGATAATTAAGCCCCTGTGCAATTACTGCCTGTTTTTTTTTTTTTATTATTGTGATCATTAGTGAAAAGGGCTTTATCTTTTTCACGCTGGATCACGTGTCACTTGTTCCGTCCTACTAATTCTAATTGATGCTGGGTGCAAGAGTGTATGCCATATTCTCAGTAGACTATATATGCACTTAAGCTTCCTCAAGGCGTGTTGGGTAAAAGCCTTGAAACACATCTGAGAGTGTGTCAGGAAGTAGGGAGGTGGGCAAGTGTGCATTTGGACAGGATGTGTACCATTAACGGTCGTCACGAGCAAATCATCACCACCATCAACAGCGGCGCAAAAATGATCCTCCAATATAAAACAATACATATAAAAGGAGAATCTGAAGGGTGAACCACTGCTAAGGAACATATTTACAAAAAAAAGAAGAGCTAATTCATTCAACTCCAAAGCTTCATTTTTAAAGAATTGAAACATCAAAGATGCTTACAATGATGACAGCAATCTCCAAAATGTTACAAATCACCATCATAACAAGAATATTTGTCGTTTGTGTTTTAATTATGCATATGTTAATCAGCCTAATATCATGATCCATTTAAAAAAAACTTTGATATCCAAATGAGGTCCATATATATATATATATATATATATATATATATATATATACCTTCTGACAGGGAATTGTATTTGACTGTAAATGTATACAATATTTCAAATCTCCTGACAGCTATCCTGTCAAAGAATATTCCTATGATGTGAGATATTTATCATGGAAATGTTTCCCTCCTCCCTTTATATTAACATCACTGTATTCGGGCTGCAAACGGCGGTGTTTCCGCATTGATGTGTGACTGTTATGAGCTATAATATCAATACTGCTACTGCCCATGAGTGTGTGGAATCGGCTCGGAGCTATTTTAAGGGTTCAGACTTGGACAGGCGACAGGGGAAATATATGGCGGCACAGTCGGCTGATTTACAAAAGGCAGGCGAGGCGCTGTGCTCTGCAGCCCGGCCCGCTTCTTCTTCTTCTTCTTCTTCTTCTTCTTCTTTCTTTTTTTCTTTCTTTTCTTATTTTTTTTTTTATCGCTTTGGGCAAACCGACGAGAGAAAAAAACAAGTTTACAGCTCGGTGGCCCATAAAAAGGAAATACTGCATTTATATTTAAAGTAAACACTTGAGGAAGAGGTGCCAAAATACGCCAATCGAACTAGATTCCTCATTTATTTGGGGCGATTTATTCCAGAATTTGGGGGGATTAAACTCACACTGATCCAAAAAAACATGTATATTTAAGTTACACGGCGTCTACCTCAAGTGGCCGATTTTGAGTTAATGCGACTATTTGTATCATATTACTTACAGTGTTGATATTATTATTATTATTATTATTATTATTATTATTATTAGAATGGCGTCGCGTTATTCTGGCGACCGTTCTCTCTGCTCTATTTCCCGTTAAAATGATGCATCTGTATTCACTTCGCCTCGGATCCACTTCACTGATCCCTTTCTTCCCTCCTGCCAGGTGATTTTAATTCTGTCATGATCGACGCTGAATGCCTCGTTGTCATGCTCCGAGACAAAACTCTATACAAGACTAAACGCACATCAAGCAACCCCCCCCACCACCACCACCACCACCACCTCCCCACCCCCCACATCCCCAAAAAAGAACTCTGCATCCTCTCATCGCGGGGCTTTGCGGTGTTAAGAATATGCAGCTATATGATGCTTTTTTTTTTTTTTTTAAAAATCCTATCCTCCCAACCCCGGTGTATTTGCCGGATGCACACGTAAAGCCACAATAATAAGAGCGAGTCCTCTGCTAAACTTTCACCCGGTCCTCTGTAGTAGTAATAACAATGCTTGCTGCTTTACCGGTCCGAGCGACGCTGTCACTCGGGACGGCTGCACATCTCGATAAAGCACAAACTCTTTGCCTCCAATGAAGTGGACTCTCACCGGAGCAGTTCCAGCCGGTCGGCGTCTGGCAGTCGCTGAGGGAGGACGGGAAGGCGCGCAGCTGCTCCACAGGTAAAGTGGCGAAGAACGAGACGAGAGTGATCCTGAGCCAGCCTCCCGCCGTACCGCCCCACTGGCGCAGCCGTCGGGGCGCCACGGAGGGACCCATCTCTCACTGGCCCCGACAGCACGGGCGAGGCGGGGAAGAGACGCAGACTCGCACCGGCAACTCCGATCCCGGCAGCTTCAGCGGGGCGCCTAGAGACCGACGGCGGACCATTTTCCGTGCGAGACCGTGCGCCCCATGTAGCAGTGCCCCCGGTTGTCGTCTGGCCAAATTGGGGGGGGGGGGGGGGGGTTCCGCCCGATCCAAGGGGAAAGGCTGCCGCAATAAGAGCAGGACCTGGTGGTGGTGGTGGTGGTGGGAGGGGGGGAGTGGGGGTGGAGGTAAACTGCCGAGGGGTTTGGTGAGCGATGGTGAGCGAGGTAGTGTGAGGGATGGAGCCGGGTGGAAAAAGTTAGCCAGGCGGGCAAGGCGACTCGCGAGAAGGGGAAGATGCTCGAGGATGAAGGAGAAGGGGAGGAAAGATGAGAAAGGAGATAAAAAAAAAAAAAAAAAAAATTTAAAAAAAAAGAAGGGGGGGGGGTGGTGGGGTAGGGGTGATAAGAAAGGAGGTTTTTAAAAAAAAAAAAAAAAAAAAAAAAACTGTAAAAGCGAGAGGATGGAGCCAGAGTATCCCACGGACAGAGGTTTTGGAGACGACGACGACGACGAAGTGCGTGATAGTATCCACGGGTGAAACGAGCAGCTCTCCTACACGAGCGGGAGCGGTCCTCCCGTTTACTTTGTAGGCTATGTGCGGTGCGTTCAGAGTCGCAGCGAGTTGGTGTTTCTCTCTCTCTCTCTCTCTCTCTCTCTCTGTATGTGTGTGTGTCCCCCTCTCTCTCTCTCTCTCCCTCACCAGCAGCTGGTTCCTACAGTGGTTATGATCACGTGGACTATGATGCGAAGAAGGGAGGGGGTGCTCCTCCAGTAATAATTGGAATATCTTACTGGTGGAGTAGGCAAAAGAGAGGGAGATAGAAAGAGAGAGATAGGGGGGGAAATAGGGGAAAAGAAAGAAAAAAAAAAAAAAAGGCAGAGTGCTCCAGGTGTAGTCCTATCAGCTGGTGGTGCCTACACCAACGATAGGCCTAAAAGGAAGGCATTGCCTTTATAATTGGCCGGCAGCATTTTAAAAAGTCTGCAGGAATCGATTCGTCCAGTCTGGGCTCAGATAATTGCTCCGCTTTGAAACGACACGGATGCTATTCCTGGGTCTCTGCCTCCAGGCAATCCGGAGGGACCTCAACATTATTCATATTTTGGACATAACCCTACTGCTTTCACGTGGGGCAGGATGCGGCTAGTAATTGACACGCTTTCGGCCATGAAAGCCCTAGAAAGTGTGCAGCATCTGCGCGAGTTAAAGAGGCCAAGTCCAACATAAGGTTGAGAACACTCACCCTCTTTGAACCAAGGAAAATTAGAAGCCATGCGCATGGAAAAGCCCATAGCAAACAAAGGGGCTGCTGTTGGGTTCTGTCACGACTATAAAGATACTTGACCTCATGATTACAAGGAAGCAGCGCTGCAGCTGCCTTTAAACAAATAATCCTTTTTATTGCCTTTCACTAAATTAAAGCTCATTACTTGTGGATATCCACCATTGGTCTCTGCTAATGGGGTTCTTGACACACGTGTTTTATCAGCTGCAGCAACAGCAACAAGACACATATAATCACACACACCTGCATGCTAGAGGTCTTCTGCAGCATCACAATGACAAAAACAATATGGATATCTTCTAATGCAAACAGAAACACACACACACACACAGAATTGGATGGGACCTAGAGGTGCACTAGGACACATCGGAGATGTTGGTTATAATGACTAATGAGCACGGAGGAAAGTGTTGGATGTATATCTTATCATTTATCAGAATCAGATCATTTATATCATATAAAAAATATCATTTATGCAGTTTATATTTGATTATCAGTGTGTTGTCTTGCCAGATTTGCTCGAAGCATGCAGAGAAAAAAGGTCAGAGGCCAAAACTATAGCTGAGGATCACGAGCCGGCTGAGGAGCGCCAAGGCTCAACCCGTCCTGTGTTACATGGGCGCCGAAAGGAAGTGGGAATCGCCTCTCCAAAAAACACAGCGCTTCCGTATGCAGTGTGAACCTGGCGATACAGGAGGTGAAACTAAATATGGCTAAGAACACCAGATGAATGCTGATGTTGCTTATGTGTCTGCAGGATTTTTAAACCTGCATTGACTGATTTTTTTGGCCACTTGGGGGCAGCAGATGTAAGCTGTAAACGCAACAATGACATATTCTCACCATTTTAGGTTGGTATTGCAAACTCATGAGTGGCTTATTTACTCATCCAGCAGATACGAACATTCATTCATGATTCATCTTTCTGGATACCTGATGAATGTGAGTTTCTACCAACTCCTGAGGAAAATTTGTTAGCTGCTAAATGCTCTGCTGTGTTCATCAGCTAGTCGCCAGTCTTGTTGTTTGGTGCTAAACAGGTAGTGTACAGTGGTAGTGTACCGAAGCATAAATCTCCATTGTCGATTTATGCTTCGGTCATGAGTGTCTGGTCGGCATCAGTGACATCTAACCATCAGTCATGGCCCTTCCTAGGGATTCCGTTTAGGCATGTTTTTGCCTGTCCTTGCACATCCAACATTTTCTAACTAGGCTGACGCAGATGGCCGAAAAAAATAACATTTAAAGGAGCTTTAAAAATGATGGTTTCCCGCAAGGATAATTCCAGATCCAAATGTTTCCTCGTCATGATTCAGCCTCAGCTCATGTCCTTGGGGCTGTCCTTGCAGAAAGTATAACCAAGGCTTAATGCATAACCTCAAGTTTGTGCTGTTAGATCTGTTAGATCTGTTAGTCGCTAGCCATCAGCTCAGACATCTCTGTGTTCCTGGCAGTGTTCTGGCTGTATGTGTTGTAGCTGCTGCGTTCGTGGGCCAATCACATGTCGCATTGAACTTGAAGAACACCTGCGTTGATTGGCTGCCTGTGTTGTTACCGGAACTTTCATTTATCAAGATATAAATATAAATTTAGTGGGTACAAATAATGGTTGGTGAGCTGCAGGCCAGATGTTAGAGCAGACTGGCCATTAATCAAAGAGTTGGTGGATTCTTTCACCAGCTTCCTTGAGCAAGACACTGAACCCAAATGTCTCCCAATGTGCATGTATGTGGGAGTAAAAACAGGGGCATCTAGCAGACGAATGTTATGTTTAAAATGAACACAAAACAGAGACGTGTAGTCTTTGTCTGTTAATTTGTCAGGCAATATCAGAGCGAGGACAGCAATAAAAGTTTGTATGTATAGCGTGATCCTGAAATAATGACAAGGAAGAGGAAAAGAGAAGCCTTACTAACAGAATAGAGGCAAGGCAGCCCAGAGC
This sequence comes from Anoplopoma fimbria, assembly GCF_027596085.1. Taxonomy (NCBI): domain Eukaryota; kingdom Metazoa; phylum Chordata; class Actinopteri; order Perciformes; family Anoplopomatidae; genus Anoplopoma; species Anoplopoma fimbria. The sequence goes on along the minus strand of NC_072464.1, from coordinate 6,772,044 downwards.
TGCCTTTGTACTGGTGCTCATTTGGAATTCAAAGCAAGACTTCTCTTTTTGCTTCCAGCAGTCTTCATTTGTCCACTGAAGCATTTGGGCATACTGTACAGTTGCTGCTTTCCAGGCAACCTTGTGTATAATCTGCTGTGTGAAATAGGAGTACAATAGGAGAAACAGGAGTTAAATACAAGTTTTTTTGTAATGACATTTGAGAAGCTGGTTAAACCATTTCTTTGTTGGCAGTGGAGTACTTTATATTAAGTGTGTGCTTTTTCAGTAGCACAGCTGTGGAGAAGAAGCTTTAGTCCTAGCTTACATCAGTGACACCTGTAACACAGTTGCCAAACTTTCTTTCACTATGAATCCTGGCAGAACTAGAAAAAAGCAACTTGCCAGCTTTCTGTTTTTTGAGCAATCACCAACAGGACCAGACTGGCCATTTTGGACCAGTTTTGCTGGTGGGCAGTTACATCCGTTTTGGCTGATGCAACACATTGCAAAAGAAAGACAGAAAAATCTCAACTCCTGGGGGCTGTCACACTGCGGACTGGCCCAGACTGGTTGTGGGGTGAAGAAAGCTATCAGGTGGACATGGGTTATGATCAGACTCTTTTAGCATATAGTCATAACTCAGCTGCTTTCAGTACAGTCTATTTACCACAAGGCCATGTTAGGGAATGTTGGCGGGTCTGAGTTGAAGGGCCCAGGAGTATTTTTCATTCCCAATCTATCCAGTTTCGCCTGCGTATGTGCAGAGGCCAGTTGCCAACAATGCGATTCATAACAGGGAAGACTGACTTAACAAGTTGAGAGGGTTTTCTTTTACTGGCAGAGGATGCAAAAAAAGCAGCAGTTTAGTGCTAATAGGCTAGGCTGTGCGGAGGAGTCAAAAAAGCCAAGATGAATCATTGAAGATTTTCCAGCCTGACTACCACTGTGCAACCCTATCTTCTACAAAATTACGTTCCCAGGGTAGCACATTTTCTTCCGGATTACATTTGCAGTTTTAAACGTGAGGTACTATGTTGAAATTTTCTTTTCTTCTTTTTAAAAAACAAAAACAAAACAATATTACTTGGTTATGTTTGGGTAACAAAGTACTTGGTAAGGTTTAGTAAAAACATCATGGTTTGACTTGTAATTAGTATGTTTGTTACGTTATTTAAGTTACACATTTAAATTAAAATCAATCAACCTTAATGGCACACAACAGCAGTCTCCTGGGTGAAAGTCCTTTGTTTGTTTGACCTCATTGTGATCTCTTCCTTATGTGGACTTCTGCGGACTATAATAATAATAATAATAATAATACTTTAATTTTATATAGCGCTTTTCTAGATACCCAAAGACGCTTTACATAGGGCGAAGACAAAAAAAAAAAAAAAAAAAAAGAACACAAAGGAGCAAACAAAACAAACAAACAGAACATTTAAAAAAGAAAACTGGAGAAGCTGTGCGGAATGAGTCATGTAGTGGAGGGTAGGGAGGGAAAGGGAGCAGGGGTTAGCAGGTGAAGGCGAGTTTGAAGAGGTGGGTTTTGAGGGCTTGTTTGAATGATGATAGGGTGGGAGCCTGACGGATGTGGATGGGGAGGGCGTTCCAGAGGGAGGGTGCAGCAACTGAGAAGGCCCTGTCACCCCAGGTCCGGCGGCGGCGGACCTGGCGTGGAGGGGGAGGAGGTCTGAAAGGTAGGGAGTGGCCAGGTTGTTTAGGGCTTTGTAGGTGGTGAGTAATATTTTAAAGTCTATCCTGTATTTGACCGGGAGCCAGTGGAGGTTGCGTAGGACCGGGGTGATGTGTTCGTAGTGGTGGGTGGAGGTGAGCAGTCGAGCGGCAGAATTCTGAACATATTGGAGTTTATTGAGGATTTTGTTGGGAGAGCCAGAGAGGATGCTGTTGCAGTAGTCGAGTCTGGAGGTTATGAGGGCATGGATGAGAATTTTGGTGGTGGCAGAGGACAGGGAGGGCCGGAGGCGTGCAATGTTCCTGAGGTGAAAGAAGGCAGTTTTGGTGATGTGGTTGGCGTGGGGTAGGAAAGAGAGGGTGGGGTCGAGGATGATTCCGAGGTTGCGGACCTGGGTGGAGGGGGTGACGATGGAGCCATCAATGTTGAGAGAGAAGGTCTGGGCTGAGCGGGTGAGGGAGTTGATGATGAGTATTTCAGATTTATTGCAGTTGAGTTTGAGAAAATTCTGTTGCATCCATGATTTTATATCAGTGAGACAGGTGGTGAGAGTGGGTGACTGAGGTGATGGTCTTGGAGGAGAAGTAGAGTTGGGTGTCGTCAGCGTAGCAGTGGAAATGTAGACCATGACGACGGATGATTTGTCCAAGGGGAAGGATGTAAATGATGAAGAGGAGGGGACCAAGCACGGAACCTTGGGGGACACCGTGGGTGACTGGGGAGGTGGAGGATTTACAGTTGTTTATGGCAATGAATTGATGTCGGTCTGAGAGATATGAGGTGAACCAGGAGAGGGCAGTGCCAGTTATGCCAAGGGAGTGCTGGAGACGTGAGAGGAGGATGGAGTGGTTGATGGTGTCGAAGGTGGCGCTGAGGTCAAGGAGGATGAGGATGGTGAGGAAGCCAGAGTCAGCAGAGAGAAGTATGTCATTTGTGATTTTCAGTAGGGCGGTTTCTGTGCTGTGTTTTGAACGGAAGCCGGATTGGAAGGGTTCGTAGAGATTGTGGAGATTGAGGTGGGACTTGAGTTGTGATGCGACAGCTCTCTCAAGGACTTTGGACAGGTAGGGGAGGTTGGAGATGGGCCGGTAGTTGTTGGGGATGTCGGGGTCAAGACCAGGTTTTTTCAGTACGGGGGTGATAGTAGCGAGCTTGAGTGGGGGGTACGAGACCAGAGGACAGTGAGGAGTTGATGATGTTGGTGATGAGAGGGGAGAGTGAGGGGAGGCAGGCCTTGACTAAGGAAGAGGGGGGGGGGTCAAGGGCACAGGTGGAGGTCTTCATGCTGGAGACTATGGAGGAGAGGTCTGTTTCAGTGATTGAACTGAAGGATGAGAGTGAGTGGCTTGGAAGTAGGGGAGGGTCATGTTGAGGGCTGGGGGGGGGGTAGTGGAGGGGGAGGGGGCAGCCAGCTGGTTGTGTATTGCGATGATTTTGTCATTGAAGAAGGATAGAAATGAGTTGCATTTGCTGGTGGTGAAGGAGGTGGAGATGGTGTCCATGGGCTTGAGGAGTTTGTTGATGGTGGAGAAAAGCGTTTTTGGGGTTGTTGGAGCCAGATTGGATGATGGAGGAGTAGTGAGAGGAGCGAGCGGTGTTGAGGGCATCTTTATATTGTTGTTGGTGGAGTTTGAGGGCATCAAGGTGAACAGTGAGTCCAGTTTTTTTGGCAAGACGTTCCAGTTGACGGCCCTGCACTTTGAGGTGGCGAAGTTGGTCAGTGTACCAGGGGGCGGAGTGGGTGAAGGAGACGAGTTTTGATTTTTTGGGGGCGATGACGTCAAGACAGGAGGAGAGTGCATCATTATAGTAATTGACCAGGGCAGTGGGGGAGGCAGTCGAAATAGGGGCAGAGGCAGAGACGGTGGCAGCCAAGGTGGAGGAGAGCGAGGGGAGGTTGATGGACTTGATGTTCCGGAACGTTATGGTGCGATTCTGCTTAACATGGGGGGTGGGGATGTCTATGTCCAAGGTGATAGCCAGGTGGTCAGAGATGGTGAGGTCGATGCTGGTTAGATTGCTGATGGTAATGCCGGAGGTGCAGACCAGGTCAAGTGTGTGTCCTTTTTTTATGGGTGGGAAAGTCGACATGTTGGTAGATGTTGAAGAAGTTAAAAATGTCCAGGAGTTCTGTAGAGGTTGTGGAGTCCGATGAGTCGACGTGTATATTAAAGTCACCGAGTAGCAGAATGGATGGAGAGATGGTGCAGAGTTGTGTGAGAAATTCAGACAGATCAGAGGGGAAAGCAGGGTTAGGTTTTGGGGGGCGGTAAATGACTGCAGTAACCAGGGGTTTGGGACCAGACAGTTTAAAGGTGTTCAAATGAGGAGGGAGCCGGGATGGTTATTGCACTTGTAGTGATGTCTTTGCGAAAAATTGTGGCTATTCCACCACCACGCCCATGGTGGCGTGGCTTGTCCATGTATGAGTATCCAGGGGGTGTGGTTTGGTTTAGTGAAAAGTAGTCCTGTTGGTTTTGCCATGTTTCGGTTAAACAGAGAAAGTACAGATTATTGTCAGTTATGAATTCATTGAGTAAGAGGCCCTTGTTGTTTAGGGATCGGGTGTTAAACAGAGCAATTTTGAGATGTGGATGAGTTTGGACAGGCTGGGGTGCTTTGGTAAGGGGGCGGAGGCAGTCAACTCGCACGTGTAGGTTGTTGTGGTGATGACGTGCAGGAGTTGCGGCGGTGCGCTCGGCTGACCAGAGGGAGGGGATGGAAAGAGTGGAGCGATCAGGCCAAGAGTAAACAAACTTTCTGCGGGAGGCTCTGTGGATGTAACGGGGCCGACGGAGGAGTCCAAGTGTTTTGATGGCTGAGATGCACGGAGGAGCAGAGAAGTTGTTGAGTTTGAGGAGTTGCGAGGTGGAGTATTGCAGAACCATGCCAGCCGGGGAGGATGTAATGATAAGCCTGAGGTCTTTTGTCGGTAGCCACGGACTTGATGACCAGAGTTGGAGAAGTGACAGGCACGTCAGGATAATCCACAGCAGGCAGGTGGTCGGAGCTGAGTTAGAAAGTGGTGATGGATGAGGTGAGGAAACGGAGGAGGCAGTTTAGTCAGCTGCTAACGTTAGCTGCACGCTGACTGGAGGGCGGCTAGCTGACAGCTAGCTGAAGAACCAGGACAGTTGAGAGGGCAATTTGCCTCAGGGTAGTAGTAAGGAGCATGGACAAGAGTATCCAGCAGGGAGCCGGCTGGCTCATCGGTAGCCGCCGGCTAGTTGTCCAGGGAGTAGACGGTAGCAGTGGAGAGCAGGTGCAACAGGTAAGCAAACAAATCCAAGACGAAGCGTTTGCAGTAAAATTAAAAACAGAGAAGAATGGCTATGTACAGTGATTAAACTTAACTACACTATTAAATAAAAAAGAACAACTAAAATGTATATTAAATTGTGAATATGGTAGAAAATCAAACAAAAACTATGCCAGACAGAGCGGCGTTAAACTCGCCAGCGTCCCCGCCTGAAGGGAACTGAACTCACTCTTTTAGCTTTTAGCTATGATGACAAGCATATTTGTGATTTGTCATAAACAAGCCAGGAGACAATAAGTTTCCCCCAAAACAAATAATAAATTTCAATGAATAAAACATAACAATAACCCTAAATAATAATCATCCAGGTTGCCCCCTGTCAGTAGTTTTAAAGATATTCTTCGTTCGTAGTTAGCTAATGCTTTTTGGGCCACACTAGCTTTCTGCACTTTGACATATTTTGATGTATACAACACTTAAACTTAAACGACATCCAGTGTAGCAACTGTATTAATGAGTATGAGGACAAATGGAATGAATCAAGCAATACCGTATTTTTAGGCACCAACCACGGTTGCTAGCAGGTACTAGTGATGCTAACACTTTGGGTGTTCCTCCCTAACAGAACAGAGCAGCCATACCAACATGTAACTGCCGTTTACACTGATACAAAAACTGTAATCATAATTAGTGATAAAAATGAATTCATTAGAATTATTAACGAAGGGCAACACACATCAGTAGCATATGATGCAAATCGGAAACCCCTCTCCCGTTTTCTAAGCACACTGGTGGTATCTCTAAACGTGTGATTGTGGGTTAATGCCGCTCATCTCTTCGGGATATGCCACTGTTCTATGTAACAATGTCAACACACATCAACTTTCCAGAATGCATTTATAAAGCACTTTTCTACCTTAACTGACAAAGTTCCTTACAAGTCATTCTCCCACTCACACACAGACACATACACAGCGATGGTAGCAGAGCTGCCATCCAAGCGGCCTGCCCATCGGGAGCGACTTGGGGTTCAGTGTCTCGCCCAAGGACACCTCAACATGCAGACAGGGGGAGACGGGGATCAAACCACCAACCTTGTGATTAATAGACAACCTGCTCTACCTCCTGAACCACAGCCACCCCCTTCAAGAGTGACATGTACCAACCCAGCTAAAGTGAAGATAAATGGGTTAATAATGACATTGGCGGCAGCAGTGGCGTTAGCCTCAGGCTAACGCAGTAGTTTTGTCCCATCAGTATTGCATTGCATCTTGTCTAGAGTAGCTCTGAAAGGGCTTTCTAGGCCAGTAGATGGTTGACCAACAACCAATTTGTCACACACACCGTATCATCCTGGCTCAAGGTTAGTGGTGCCCTACTTGCTAGGAGCTAAACCATCCATCTTCCTGGGGCTACCTATAGACAGTTGTCTCTCTTTTTGTGATAAAGCAGCAAAGAACACCTTGAGCGGTGAATACCTTTGTACCAAGCAAGCTTATACTGGTCTAGTGCACCATGCTAACCTAACCAAGCTAGCTTAGGATGAACACATTAGATCAGACTTCTGCTAAAACTCAGATCACTCATGCACAGTGATAATTGATCTTTGATGAGTAAATTTGTCCTGGCCCTCATTCATGTCCTTGCAGGCAACAACAGAGCACTTGGTGTGTCTGCTCTTGCCATTTCTAGGAGTAGCCTAGAGATTCCCCTTGTAGGTAAACCAATCCAAAGTATATTGGCCAACCTTGCATTATATTTTTGCCACTGGAAGCTAAAGGAATTGAGGTTTTCTGATTTCACGTTTTCTACTCTAGTAGAAAAAGCTACTTGTATTCATGTGAACCTTAAAATTGAGGGATAACATATAAGGTTATCTATAAAGATAATGATATAATAAGGTTTAAACATGTTTTCAATCCCAATATATAGAGAAAAAGTATAACTTATTTTACACGTGATTGTTTTGTTGGGTGTGTGTACACCTGTGCAAGACATGCATGGCTTTTGAAGCTCACTTTTACATTCCTGAAGCGGTCAACAGAACTCGGTCTGGTCTGTGTAAGTGGAGTCAATCTTTGTGCAAATCTTCACCCACATTGATTTGCAGGGTGTAAAATGAACTATCTTGGTTTTTGTTTAAGCGTTACCTCAAGGCCATTCAGAGTTCTCCGCTATCCCACTCAACTCCAGTGACAAAAGTTGATAAAGGTCAGCACAGAACAGACCGGGCTCAGTATTCTCTTGATTCCTGATAAAGAACACTGTTCTTGGCCGGCTGCAGAATTTACAAGGAGCTCTAGCTTTGACACAACTACAACAGAGTACACTCTGCACCACTCTGCAAAACAGTCATTTCTAAAACATTCCACTTCTGTCTGTGACTCATTTATTTACCCATTAGTCTGACTGAATACCTTGTCCTTTATCAGTGACGCCCAACGCGGGCATTGTGAGGAGGAGGTCGGCCTAAACCCAGCCTAGCCCCAAGGTAAAGGCTAATTACATTTCTGACTTACTGAAATGTACACCGTCTCCTGAGAGAGCATTCTGGAATAACACTCAACGATGTATCAGATATCCGATGATTGATTTTTACCTCATAATTACTCTAATGTATTAATAAATCATCCATTTCTTTAGTAAATCTAGGGGATGACAATGTCATGGGAAACATTTGCCGGTGTATATTACCAACGCCTAGAGTTGAAAGGTTAGAGTACATATGGAGGCGTACGGTATAAAAGTGTGTCTGCATGTTGCGGTGATTGCTATGATGCATTATTATAACATGTTACTGGGCTCATGGAAACACTGGTAGTTTCTTGTGTGTGTGTGTGTGTGTGTGCCAGTGTGTGTGTCATGACTCCATTGTGTGAGTTTTCCGCACGTGTAGCTGCAGTACTTTGAAACTATGATTACGTGCAAGTTGGCTAGAGAGTAGGCTACCATGTGCAGAGCTGCTGTTCCAGGAATTGTCATTATCATCACCTCAAGCGTTATTATTCATCATCATCGCCACGTTTATTGTAATTTGCTTCCCACCTTCTCAATCGTTCTTCTTCTTCAGGCCCTCACTGGCAAAAATATCTGTCATTGTCATCGATGTATTGATTCAAAAGATTTATTGCCTGTTAACAATAACACAACACATTTGCTCTCCTTTCGGTCGTAGGCAATTGTACTTGTACCCCAATAGCAGCACCGAAATGCATTATTGTTATTATTATTATTATTTGTGTTGGTATTGAAAGAAACTACTCCATATATTATGTGAGCATACAATAAATGTGTGTGTCTGTTTGTTTGTTTTCAAGTGCTCCAGTACAAAACTGGCTTTATGCTTGTGCTATTAGGGTAACAGAAAACTCATTGTTAAGGCAACACTGTCTCCTAGAAATTACCTGTATATACTACTCATCTGTTTTCCCAATTGTGCTTTGAAGGGAAGGTAAATGCTGTCTGAATCATGTTCCCTGGCATCATTTGTTCTAGTATAAGCACTTTTCTGTACCACATGCGAGTCGTAGGGGGGTCGCCTGGGTGGTTGGAGGCCGTTCAACAGGATACCTGAGACTGGGGATCTTTCAGGTGAGGGAAAGCTTGTGATTTTGGTTTCAATGTAAATAAATTAACCATAAAAAGTAATTGCTTTAGTAACTACAACTGGATATTGTAGAAAAGCTAATTAAATATGTAGTCAGTGAACATTTTACGAATATATTCAATGTCAACATTTGACATCTTCGCAAAATCCCTAATTCCTGTGAGACATTAAGACATGCATTTTAGAAAACGTAATCTAGGCTGCATTATGTCTTTCTCAAAATGTATTTGCTGTTGTGAATAAGTTTTACATTAATGTTATTTTAATCAGACAGAGTTGGTTCCAGCATTTAGACTTGAGGGAAGTGTTTTATTCTTAAATTAGTAAAGCTGTGCATTGAATGAATAACTAGTTCCGAGAAAAAGACAAATTCTCCCACTTAATTATCTCACCTTCATGCCATTTTTACTCCTACTGCTTTCATTACTTACTGGACTGCCAAGACTTAATATACTGGAGATAAAGTGGCTAAAATCGATATTTTTATGAAAAACACAATGTATCAAATGACAATGTGAAAACAATCTGACATTGTGAAAAAGGTTGCCGTACAGAGAATTTTCAGCTCACTGTTTAGCTGTCCGGCCCACAACATTACTGTGTTCACTCTCGCCAGTCTCAGAGTGTTGTTTATGGAGCCAAAAAGTGTACACTATCTCCTCAGCCAACACATTCTCACTCCCAACTCGTCAACCGACATTTGGTCAGTGGCCCTATACACTTCAAACTATGACACTCCATGTACATCTCTAGGGTCAGTTTTGGACGTGTCAGGGACAGCGTGTCAGTTTCCACTTGTTACATGCAAAAAAGTATTTAAACTTCCAATGGAAGTTTACTCAGTGTTTAGATTTACTTATGCAACCAAACTACTTGCATTTTGAAAAGGTCATTGTTTGGATTAATACAACTTTCTTATGTAAAATAACTATGTTTATTACATACCTGCTGTGAGCAAATTACATAACTACGGTAAAATAAGTCAACGTTGACATGGTTTCACAAAGGACACGAACAGCTGTCTCCTGCGCCAAACAGCAGACAGACACAGTTAGCGCCTAGCTGTAGAACATAGTGGAATAGTGCATTTAGCAGCTAAAGAGACAGATATTTCCTTCAGGAGTTGGTGGAGATTAAAACAGAGCTAAAAGAAGAGCTAAGATTGAATTTACATTGATCAAGTAGCCAGACACACGACTCCAATGACAAAGATGCTCCAAAACTGCTGGATGGTTAAAAGAGCAACAGTTTGTTAACAAGTTCGTCTTATCAACTTAAAAGGTGATATGTCAATGTTTTGTTCACAACTTTGTCTATACTGCCCTCAAGTGGCCAAAAAAAACTGTTATTGCACGATAAAATTGAGATTTTGACTCAGAAATATTCTTCAGGTTCTAACACTGATAGCCTTTTGCTGAAGGCATATGCTCACACCCACAACAGAAATGGAAGAGAAATAATTTGTGTAATTTCAAAAATGTTCACTCTTAGATCAGCTCTTAAGGTTGTAAATGAAAATAAAATGCTCTAGAATTTAAACTTGTTCATTCCTTTTTTTTCACAAGTAGGTATTCTCTGTACATAAGTAAAAACAGGAACGAGGGCATTCATGCCTGACACAAAGCCATTCAGTCCATGAAATACCCATCATAAATATCCCAGTACCTTCAGTCTGGTGTATGCTTGAAGAAATGAATGAGGAAGTAGCGTTTTCCTCTTCCCCACTCGTGGGAACTAATAGAGTTAGCCTGAGGGTAAAAGCCTGGAGTAGCGGAGAAAGGCAGCTGTAGCATGGAAGCTACTGCAAACTATACCAGCTCAAGAAAAGATGATCCCTCATATGTTAAGTATTGATGGTACCAGTGGGAGTAAAGACACTGTTCCAGGCAGTATTTACCTATAGGGCTGCACAGGCCCACACAGTTTTCTTTGTTTTTTATATCTGATAAAAAAGTAAAAACTGTTACTGTCCTGTGGGCAGTTGACATATGATGTACCTCTTTAGTTTTTTACTGCACCCAGAATTTTTCCCTTTCCCTTAGTGAATCCATCCCCTCTTCTTTTCCTCAACTCACTACTTACAATTCTCTCATAATGTTTAGTGTCCTTCCGTCCGTCCATCTGTCTGTCCCATTCTCCCATTCATTGCTATCCTAGGATCACCTGGAGGGAATTTTTAAATGCTGCACAAACATCCACTTGTAGTCAAGGATGAACTGATTACATTTGGGAGGTCAAAGGTCAAGGCCACTGTGACCCCACAAAAGAAGTTGTTGGCCAATCATTTAAATGCTAATTATGACAATGTCACAAATGGCTAATATGATACAATTATGAAGTGATGGACATGGACAGTGTGGGATGTAAACTGCAACTTGACTGGCTGACAGAGGCATTCAACGGAGAGGTTGAGGTCGACTCTCTATCTGAAAATCTACACATAACTTAACTCATTCAAACAGACAGGTCACAAGTTGTCCTGATGGAAAAGACTTTTGAGTTTTCCTCAAGCTTTAATGTGTAAAACATGTGTACACCGCTTAAACATACATGGAAATTTGGTACTGTAATGGTTCAATTTGGTTCATCCATTCAACATTGCTTTATACACTACATAATTTATACTCACAACTGGCCATACCGACACAGAAATTAGATCAGATTCATTAGACTAAGATATGTATATTAACAACACCTGGGACGTATGTGTATATATATGTGCATATAGTGTAATTACATAGGAACAGATGTGGACACGTGCATGTGTGTAACTCAGAGCATCAGCAACTTGCATACAGAGTGTGCCAGCCATACCTGCAAACCGGCTACCTCTCTCTTTGAACAGTGAATTTAATGAGCAGGTGCTGGGCAGAGGGACAAGAGGCGTTAAGCAGCTCGTCTCTCCTGATTGCAGGCAGCCATGCTCCTCTGAGTTAGATGTTGAGGGAGGGATAAACCTGTGCTATCCACCATCCTCCCTGGGTCTGTGCTCTGTGTGTGTGTCACCTTCTGCTTGATTACATTATTATTAATCCTTTGGAATAACAAATGTGTTGCAACACAAATTTAACATAAATTAGGATTACACAATTCATACACAAATTTAAAAATATCAGTACGATAAAGAGTACCATAAAGAGTTACAGTAGTTACAGGTTGGGCCTCCATAATGACGTAAGAGTTTGCATATTCTTATATAATTCATAGTAAACTTTATTTTATAGTTCACTGTCAATACTATAGGGGAATTATTAAAGTACAAAATAATGAATGCATCAATTTCAGAATAATACATAGCATATACTCAGATATTTCTGGGTAGCTTAATCTATACTAATACATCACATATAATTTATTTGTTTAATTTATTTTGTATTAATTATCAAAATCTCTAAAGTAACTAGTTATATAGGTAAAATATTCTTTTTTGAAATGAAGGGGAGTAGAAGTATAAGTGAGCATGAAATCAAGTTAAGTACAGGTACCTTACATTTTTTCTTATAATAGTACAATTCTTGAGTAAATGTTACATTCCACCACTCCTGGTCTCAGAGTAATAGCTGACAAACCTCGACACACTAGCGTTTTAAAATATAATATATGAGGCTGGTGAAGGGACAAACAGTAGAATACCAGAATTTATGGCAGCACACCAAGGAATGATTATACAGATTATATTATGTACCCAATTTACACAAAGTTCTCATTATACCTGCATACATTTTTAATTACAAAAGGCAACAGCAAACGCTCAATCTTTGATGATATATTATAAATAGATTATATGTGAGCGTTTAAAGGGGACATACATGAAAAAACTCCCTCTTTAGTGTTTGTGCACATACATTTGGGTTTCTGGTGTGCTTACAAAGATCAGCTGCCTAGATCAGGAGGGGGGCTTAAAGAGACAGGAGCTAAGACTGGCGTTTAAAAACAGAGGGTGAATACAGGTACACAGTTTATTTTCAACATTAAATCATGTCAACATGTTCTAGTGAAATCCCTAAATACATGTATGAATCTGAAAAAGAGCATGATATGTCCCCTTTAAGTTGATTTTCTCACTTTTGTTGCAAACAAAGACGTACCCTCCAGTAAAAGTTACCCAAGTCCGCAGGGACCTTAATGATAGCTGCAGCAGTGATTTTTAAGCTGGGACTGCTCATAACATTATACCCTTCAATATGACTGAAGAGGTCTTAGAAGCTGCAGTTCAATGTGGGCAATAACCAAACATATTAATAAAGCTACTAATTGACAACTTTTTAAAAGTAGGTATAAACTAGGAAACCCAAAGCTCCACATTTTTCAGTTTTAACTGAATGTATTCCCCACAGCACTGCTACTTCAATAAACATAAACTGCATCTCTTTGTGTGCACCACCATATTTTGTGTAAAAGTATTCATGAACAGGCTATAGGTTAGAAGTGTTGAAAAAGTAATGAATTATTACTCAGAATGGTTTAATGCATTGATAAAACATCCCTGGTAATGTCAGTGAGGGCATCAGTAGCATCAGAACCAAGAAGAAGAAAATGCTTCTGATAGAGTTCATGACCTGTTACTTAAGTTGTTTTCTTGAAATATTACAGTTTTATTTCACTCGCACAAATTATAAAAACACTTGAGAAATTCAGAGGGCATCACAACAGAAAAATGTCAAAATGACACAAATGCAACAGAAAGAAGCAAAAGGTAAATTTATAAAAGAAAAAAGCCATGATGCAGACGATGATAAACAATGATGTGAGGAAGTGCATTTGCCAAAGAGAGAGAGAGACTGCAGGGAGAGACTTGAAAGACATGATGTGATGCTGTCAAATTCAAAGCATAAATCCATATGTAATTGACTCTTAAGAGATTCTTTAACCGGTTCGATGATCATTGTAGAAGAGCGTATGAAAGACATTCTTTAGGTTGATCTTGTGAGGTCGAAAATCCATCCATCCATTATCTATAACAGCTTACCTTAGAGGTCATGGGTATTTTAGCTGACATTGTGCGAGAGGCGGGATATGCTTGAGATGGAAAACTAGTCAATCACAAGGCTGACGCAGAGAGGGAGACAGCCATTTACGCTCACATTCACACTTTAAAAGTTTCCATTTAACCTAACCTGCATCTCTTCGGACTGTAGGAGAAGGCCAGAGGACAGCTGGTTTCGAACCAAGGACCCTCTTGCTGCAAGGTGTTACATACAGTACTGTACAGTGTTTGGTAGGATCAGAATTGCAAGTTGTTTTCGGTTTGTTTTCCACTTAGAAAGTTAATCTACCACTTTTGAAATACACACCCTAAATGAAGGAATGACTGTACACATGCATGCATCTGCATCTGCATGGCATTAGAGTGGATGACGCTGTTCATCATCATCGATCCCTCTCTATGTAATGGAAAAAACTTGCTATCTGCAGCACAGGGGTTGCACAGAGAGCAGATCTAGCTCCCCTCTTTTTCACACTTTACACTGCAGACAAGTAAAGCATATGCTTTATTGTCCTTCCAAAGTATGAAGCTATATCCTACACAAAGCTCATAACATATGAAATCAAGAGGTGGTTTACTTTACGTACTGTGATACGTGGTTATGCTACATTTATTATCGTAACCTTAAACAAACAAAATGTATACCAACTTGTGTAGGCTTATGTTGCATCATGACAGTAGTAGAAATAATAAATCGAGTCGAATAATTCCAGCAGTCGAGTCAGGTCGAGTGGAGTATAAGGGTTTGTAGAACTGTGGGGTCTCAGTGGAGCTTACAGCAAGCTAAACTTTAACACTCACACTACACACAGTACTGAGTGAATTTGCAACACTATTTCAGGTTGTGTATGCTTCCACTTATATGGCTGGCAGATAGTTTGGTAACATATGAAAGCAGAGTGGGTGAGAGAAGGCCTAAGTTAGCGTCAAACTTTAGAGTGCGAGCATATGGCTATTTCCTGGAGGTGTAAGTACCAGTGGACATCCTGAATGCATCGAACTCGCAAAACTACCCAAAGAAAAATAGTCTTAAGTGTTTCAGTCCTGAAAAGGGCAAGTTCTAACATAACCTGTAACCCCACGATATGATGTTGTTAGCATATGCTCTGCTGCTCCTCGGCCTTGGAAGTAGAGTAGGCCTTGCAGGTTAGTTAGATAGTAAGACGGGCATGCTAATAGCAGCTGCAGCAGCTTACCACACTATGGCTCTTACACTCTTTTGGCCATCAAGCATTGCTCCCACTATAACAACACGTACACGCCATTCGGCATGTTCAGAAGATTAAAACGCTTGACGGACTTGCCCATTTATGGTTGCCTTTTTGCAGTGTGATTGGACAACCGAGTTCAGAGAGGGTCAATTATTGTATACTGATGGAAAAAAATCAAGCTCATCAAATTGCACATTGTAACTGCAGTACTGTTGAGATTTTTACATCTCTTTGATTGCACTTTCCTAAGTGCATGGTTGTCACAAGCTTGATAAGTCTAAAATAAAAAACTTGAGAGGGGATTAAAATACCAGATGTCTTGCTGATTTCATAATGGTATGCTATTGCTGCTTTCATCAACAAATTGTAAGGAATGAGAACCCTTTTCTTGTGAAAAAAAAAACTAAGGTTAGCTGATGACTTTGGCATTTGTGGAGGCTTTACTAAGCGCATTAATTACATATTTCTTTATTACTGTTCTTACTTAGTGAGTGATGTTACATTAATTTAATTACTTACATTAACCTTCATGCAGGGAGCTGGGATGATCAATTTGTGTGATTATTGAGACTACCATCCTTAAGTTGAAAATGTAGTAAAAAAGGTTGTTAAAAATAACACAATAAATCAATACCAGAAAATACAAATGGCAACTCTGTTGATTGGTATTCATGGTCACTATGTGTTTTTTCCCTCTGAAGGGAGCCCTTTGTTCTGTTTCTGCAAGAGTGAAGTGACTCTAAAAATACTTGCACTTACAGTATAATTATGTATGCTTCCCATGTAATGACTGAGGAGATAAGGTCATACAAATTGGGGATTGGAAGACCAATTATTTTAACAGTGGCAAGTGAAATTCAGGGAAGTGTCTTTTGGTTTGTGACAGTAAGCATGTAAAAAAACCACAACGACAGATGGTTCCAAATACAGTAGCTGAAGCAGATAAATGATGTTGTACTGCACATCTGCAGTCATATATATCTTTATATATTGTATAATATATATGTCATGAAACTATGGAAGTACTTAAGTTGTTTGCAGAGAAAAAAGTGTGTTGATTATTGACCAGATGATGACTAAGCCACCTCCAGTCGATGTCGCTTTTAACTTTTTGTATTTTTAATTTGCTTATCTGCCAAGATAACCTTGTCAGTGCTCGACAGCCCTGAAACCAAATCCTGAAAGGTCAGCCAGGACAGGAGTGAACAAAAATCAATACGACTGGCTGTGATCACAGAGGACATTTTGAGTTACAGCGGTTTTGTCACTTAGAGAATAACTTTTTGTGGTACATTGTGGGTATGAGATAATGCCATGAGTGGATAAGTGTGTGTGACCACAATAAAAAAAAAGATAAAATTGAACGAAAAATTATATTTCCAATACATTGGAAGAGACTCATGCTGAGACTAGAATGTGTAGATATGGGCCCAACGGCTACATAACGGCAGAAATGCTTTTTTTTCACCTTCACTGCAGCTCTAATAAGGTTTGTAGGGCACTCAAGTTTTGAGTGACAGCAGGCACTTATGAGAAATTAGTGCAATAGCCAATGGCAAAAGGAAAGAACTATATTGAGAGGATGTTATCTAGGTTACGATGCAGACAGAGTGAGAAGGAATCTGTCAAGCTTGTATCTTCATTTTCTGGGTTGATCTGGTTGATTTGTTTTTTGGCACAGCTGACCCTACCTCATTTCTCACCCTGATGGACGCGCTATGAGAGACAGACACTCGTCCCCTCGAGGCTTAAAGAGAATGCAGGGTAGGTGTGTTTTGCTCTCTTTGAGCTTGCAGGGCCATATTGAACATCCCTTGTGTACAGCATGATCACTCCGCCTGGCGATGCTTGGGCAGTGGCCCGCGGTGTCTTGATACCGACCAAACCCATCCGTGTCATTATTAGACTTAGTGCAATGGACATAGTAATGAAGGCGAGAAAGTCCAAAGTTTGAATACCTTGTGAAACCAAAAGTTGAGTGATTTGTACTGAAAACTTTACGCTATGCCACTGAGTCACATGACCATATGTATCCGGAGCTTATTTAAAGAAACAAGCGTACTGATTTCAAGCCAAACCGTGATGCTTTCTTACCCCTAACGAAGCAGTTCTGTTACCTAAACCTAACCGCCACAGTTTAAAAAATGTAGCCACATGCAACCCTTCTTCATTAAGATACTTTGCGGTAATAAAAGGTAAGCCTGTCTCTTCAAAACAAAACAAATCCCACTGATGAACTTAATAAAGCAGTCATCAATATATTATCCAGTATCTAGGTCGAGTAATAAAAGAAGAAGAAGAAAAAAAAGTCCAAACTTCGACAGTGGAGGTTCCAGGGCCTGAAGTAAATGATTCAATGACAACAAATTCGGTGTACGGAGGTTTGCTCAAAGTTCTTAGGACATACTGAGCATAATAATTCCTTCAACAAATTCCAGGTCCCCCATGAGGCACACGCAACTTGAAAGGAGAAAAGCCCTGTGGAGCCATCACACTGTATACAGCATTTCAGGAACAGACCAAGTATGTTTACGTGTTCAAGTAATTTGACCCCGAATTTGAAAGTCTTTGTAAAATGCAATCTGCAGGAAGGTCGTGTTTTGTTGAGTTAGAATTTCGTTTTGAATACCAACTGAGGAGATGAAACACCTGTGCACTACCACAGCACTCTTTTCACAACATTTTATTTTGGGTACAGCACACTGGAACCCATAGCCCATGCTCTTAGTGTTAAATACTGCACAATTGTTTAGCATGTGAAGATACTTTTGGCACAGCCAATGATGAACTCTGTGGCATTCAGGGAGTCACATCACCTGAGCAGTATGTAGTAGGCTAGAACATTATGTTTGTGGCGTCAGGTGACTATCCACTGAGTGACCATGACCCCACCTTAAACTATTCACCACCAGGAGACTCCAAACTGTTTGCTACAGCCTCTTTCATACAAGCAGGGCTGGCTGCTGGCATAGGCAGCACACCGAAAAAGTAAGGTATCGCTTTATATTAAGGTCCTTGTAATAAGCAATAGCTAATAGGTAATAATAGCGTTAAAAACACATTTATTGAGTGTAACTACCTTACCTATTATGTCATGGTTATACCTTTGCTAAGCTTTTTGCTGTTGCTTTTTTAAGATTAATACAAACTATCCATCCATCCATCTGCCGTAACCGCTTATCCAGTTAAGGGTCGCGGGGGTGCTGGAGCCGATCCCAGCTGTCAATGGGCGAAGGCAGGGTACACCGTGGACAGGTCGCCAGCCTATCACAGGGCTGACATATACAGACAGACAACCACTCACACTCACATTCACACCTACGGGCAATTTCAGAGTCATCAATTAACCTAAGCTGCATGTCTTTGGACTGTGGGAGGAAGCCGGAGAACCCGGAGAGAACCCACGCTGACACGGGGAGAACATGCAAACTCCACACAGAAGGTTGTCTGGCCCGGGAATTGAACCCGGGCCCCTCTTGCTGTGAGGCGACAGTGCTAACCACTACACCACCGTGCAGCACAAACTATTTGTTATGTATTTATTAAAATCTAACCATGCTTTTGGCAGTTCCCCAAACTGGAGTGATCACTTTTTTGCCATGGTTTATCAAATTTGAACAAAGAATGAAATACAAACACAATGTTTAGGGGTTGAAGCACAGAAACACAATGTTAGATTTGCCTTTCAATTTTATATATACCTTTCCACCATCATGTAAATGGCAGTTCCATTAGGCCACAAAAAGATTGTTCTAAAAATATAGCCTCAAACAATACAAATAATACAATCACAGTACATGTTATCTTTGTGATTAATTGTATATTATGAAAGACATTATATGAAAAAAGCTAATAAATATGTCACACTTTAATTTTGATTGAGGTTGAAGTGATTAGTGATGTTACACAACACATTTTCAGAAACCTTTTTTACAATATAGAATCTACCTTAATTTGAAAGTTACTGTAATTGTACTAATAATTGTACTATTTTCTTCGGTCTTTTGGAGGTTTTATTTAATAAAGCATTCTATTTTGTAAAATAATTCTTTATTGACATTTTATCAACCTTGACATTATGAAGTGCTCCTTCCAGATGGGGGCGTTGCATAGTTAACTGTTAATAAATGCTTAATAAAGTGTTATTAACCTTAACAAGGCATTGTTCTCACTTTAGGAGGCTTCTGAGAATGAAAATAATATTTCTTTTATAGCACCTGATCCATCTTCAAAAATCTTCACACCAATACAGGCATCATTCTGGAGACCACTTATACCTGCACTACGCGCCTATGCAAGAACGTAGCAAGAGTAAAACATTGCATAATGACCTATCCACTTGGTGCTTAAGCAGAGCATAGCTGAATTGCAGCTATAATAGGTCTGAATTGCATCATTATGTAGTTATAAGTAAAAGCTTCACAATCTTTCTTCAATCCTCTTGGCCATGTAAAACTCTTCAGGTAGTGCTTTTGTTAAAGTCAGCTGCTCTGGTACAGGTCAATTAAAGAAATCCAATTGTGGCCCCAGAGGGCAAAGAGGCTACATCATACTTCCAGGCCCCTTAAAGTAATTAATGTTGCAGTTGGCTCAGTAACTGAAATCCTTCTTAAATCTTCTCATCTGCGAGGGAGGGATCCTGCAGACCTTAGGGCCTCCTGCAGCAATGAGGCAGCCACAGACTGTTGTTCATGTCATTAGCTTGAGCAGCCCACTCAGCTAATTGGTAAGGCAGAGTTCATTTGGCTTCCTAGCTGATTTTGCCAGCTACTGGGGATAGGAGGAGTGAGTAATTATAAACTCGAATTATAGTTTTCTCAAATGGCTCCGAGGAGAACGATGGCACACATTGTGACCGCATGTTGCCTTAATGTGCATTGAAGCTGTCCTTAAACAAATACAATAAGAATTCGGTTAGTTAATTGGGAGGTTTACGTGTTGAATGGTTGAGAACGATGTCAATACAATAAGAATTCGGTTAGTTAATTGGGAGGTTTACGTGTTGACTGGGGAATTAAGTAATAACTGGTTATAAAGTAGGAAACATTTTATTTTAATAGGGGATGGAAATATTTTTCCTGCTGCTGTCAATCACCTGTTCTCTTTAATACTATTAATGTTTCCTAAAAAATTTTTTTTACATACACTGCATGACAAAGTTGCGACAGAGAGCTCTTGTTTGATGTCCCTGTAACTTAAAGGAAGAGGGAGAGGAGCAAGGAGAAGATCATTACCACTTTAATTTCTGTACGCTAAGTTTGTAGCTAGAACCGGCAGGCGACTAGCTTAGCATAAAGAGTGGAAGCATCTGGCTTGGCTCTGTCCAAAGTTTAAATAAATAAATAAATAAAACCCTCCTTCCAGCACCTCTTAGGCTTCCTAATCAACACGCAGTATCTTGTTTGTTTGATTCATAAAAGTGTAAAAACACTGGCATATTTTGTTCTAGGAGCCAGGCTAGCTGCTAAGCTAAGCTAACTGTCTCCCATCTTCAATGGTCAGACACTCTAGTGGAATTAGGCATATTTCCAGAAAATCTTTAGCTATCTCTTTAATGGAGAGCTTTGTCTTTGAATTGCAAGGAAATCTTGGTTTGAAGTTATCTTGAGTAACTTGACTCAGATACCTCCTAGGAGGTGATTAAATGTGTGGCTGCCAAATTGAACTTGAGCTTAAAAGCAGACGAGGACAAGGCGGTCTTGTTAATTCAAAGGGGTGCAGTTCACAGTAGTTAAGTAGCTATAGTGACATATAGCAGAGGTGAGGCAATGCGTATTAAGTATTATTGTAATCAAGGCTTCAAGCCAGTGCGACGGTTATTTGTCTTTATAAGTGCCATGCAAAATGTTAGTCGGGATGTAATAGGTGCATAAAAAGATCAGATGAATGTCCTTCCAACACACCAGGCTTGCTTTCAATAAAGAGATTAACAGTACAAAGCAATTGTCCAGCTCCTGAAATGGAGCTTGCCCTTCTCATATTACTCCATCAACAGCCTCAGCAGTAAAATATTTACAGCTTCTGTGGGGAGAGAGGATTTCCCTTCATTTTGTATTTTTATCCAACTGACAACCGACCACCTACCCTGGCAAATATTCATTCTCTGTTGAATGTCAGAAATTGATGCTGTATCTGAAGAAGCTCTGCATTCCCTGCTCACCTATGCAGACTGCCCTGTAGAGGTAGAGGTGTGAATACTCTTTTTGCACAGTTAGGATCCATGCCACTGTATTTCTTTTTGAACCAAAATGCATACCGTCAGTGGCTCCCAAAAATCAAGATGCTAATCAGTGGACAGAAATTTGACACTAGATCATCTCTCAGAGGAAGCTGAACCCTTTGAGGCTGCAGCTCTGTGGGAGAGTGGATCTGGTTATGCCCCTGCAGCCCTTCCGCAGTAATCTCATGAATGCCATGCTTTGCACTATTACAAGCTTTGAGGCACTGATCAAAGGAATGAGGTCTAACAGGGCCAGTAAACAAGAAAAGAAACAAATGAACAAATTATTTTGTTCCAAACCCCAGTTTGATGTTTACCTCGTGCTCATCACGGCCTCTCCGCCTACTGACTTCACTCAACCATCTCCTTATCACAACAAATTATTTCTCTAAAAACGAATGACATCGAAAGCTTCTGGACTTCAATCTGTGTGGCATTATATGCATTATATTCGTTTAAAATTTTCTATATGAAATGTCAACTCTTACTTGAATTTTGTTTTTTCCTACAAAAAATGAGGACATTTCAAAGATAAACTGGTGCAGAATGCCGGAAATAAGGTGTCTAAATAAAAAATAAAAATAAAATAAAAAAACAAGTATTATAAATAAGCAATAAAAACAGTAGAAAAACACAATAACTGAAATATAATATTTACAGACAGAAAAAAAAAACTATATTAACCATTATTGCACAGTGTTTTTATTGTCATGTGTCATGTGGTCTGCTGGGAGCAGAGCTGGTTGTGTAACCTGACAGCAGCAGGAAGGAAGGACCTGCGGTACCTCTCCTTCACACACCGGGGGTGAAGCAGCCGGTGGCTGAAGGAGCTGCACAGAGCTGCCAGGGTGTCCTGCATGGGGTGAGAGGTGTTGTTCATCAGGGATGACAGCTTTGCCATCACCCTCCTGTCTCCCACCACCTCCACCGTATCCAATGGACACCCCAGC